>NC_061099.1:58580324-58622824 GCF_015104395.2 Macrobrachium nipponense | reverse complement strand
GGTAATAAAAACTGCCTGGTGGCAAGTTTAGTGAAGGAAAACATCATTTGAGGTGTAGCTGATGTACTACATAAATACAAGTCAAGAGAAAGGCGAGAGAGAAATAGAAAGCCTTGGGCAATAAAAGGGGAACGGTATGAGGTGAGCAACGACATAGAAGCAAAAGTTTTCCTGCAACGTAATGTATGCAACAAAGAAGGGTTAATGAGCACGTGGCTCTCAAAGTTAGACCTGAAAGTGGAGAGCATGATGATTTTGCAATCGCTGGTCAGTGTCTTGGATATGGAAGATAGAAGAGGCTAAGCTGAATTATTGTCAAAATGGAATTGCAAGGTATATACTATACTTAGTTTGATTTCGGAGAATGATGTCTTACGTGGTTTTCACATGGAATTGTAGTTATTTCGTGGTTCGGTGGTCGGAGAACACATTTTGGGATAAAGTAACATGTTCAGGTGGAGCCTCATCATTACCCAAATCCATAGTACATTATCTTCATGGTTATCTCGTTATCATATCTTGTTTTCAAAATTTCATTGGAGCTCTTGGGTTTCGTCCCTTATTTGATATCGTATTATTCGTAGGCGTCTTACGTTGGGCGATGTGACATTTTCAACGTAGTTTTCAGGCAAGGCAAGAAGATTCAGAGCTTTGTTTACTCTCTCTCTCTCTCTCTCTCTCTTCTCTCTCTCTCTCTCTCTCTCTGCATTGAAATCGCTCAAAAATGTTTCGAATTTTTGTTCTGTGTCCAAGATTGTGTTCGATACCAATCAGAATTTTTCATAAATAAAAACACACGTCAGATACTCACTATAAAAAGAGTTGATTTGCTCCGTAATTCTTCCCATGCGCCACTTAATACACAGAAACCTATGTCACCGACTGTTTTCTCCCCGTTGTTATTTCTAGAAGACGTGCCCTAATAACGTTTACTTTGAACGTTCTCTTTGAAACGTATCCGTATGCAAATGAGGAAGAAGAGAAACGTGGAGATGTGGTGGTGCAGATCTTTGCATATAGAAAGGTCTGTAATTTTTTTCTTTTTGTCCAGGAATGGAAACTAGGCGACTCTAAGGTGTACAATATACACGGAACCTAATTACGTCTCGGTCCTTTTAGTTTCAGTGAAGTTTCGCAGACCCTTGGTTTCAGTGGATTAAACGGAATGGTAAGGTTGCATATATTCTATTTGTCTATCTATATTTAGAATTCGAGAGATTTCATATATGCATATTTTTGCATACTGCGCAATATTCTCATCTATGTGAAAAAAATAATTTTGAATAAAAATACGCACTTATATTTTTCAACGTACAGGCATAAAGGAAAGTACAGATGTGTAATTGATTCATGATTCAGAAAAGGCACCACACGCGTTTGTGACACTCAAAGTTATGAGTGTATTAGCGTTTTAAATGTCATTGTCTCTGCCTTTTGGTTCTGCAACTTTCAATCGATGCTTTTCTTCCTTTGTGAGCTGTGTTTTATGGCAATGGTCTGTTAGTACATCAGAATACATTGCTTTCTATGTGGGAAACGTTTGCTTTCGCTGCATTATTAGCCAGAATTGATAGTGGTACCTGACTTAGGTTGATGAATGAAACATTGGGTGCAGGGCTAGATATTTTGATGTAGGCTAACCTGTTTACAGGGGATGACATTTTACCAAAAGATGTCCACTGTGAATTGGGCGTTTATATTCACCCGGTATTTATATAAAACTGCTGCTGGTTCCAATTCTCTCTCTCTCTCTCTCTCTCTCTCTCTCTTTCTCTCTCTCTCTCTCATATGAAGCAGAAATCAGGTTGTGGTGACGTCAGACGCTGACCACCATCCGTTGCGTTCCTTTCCTTGGATCGCGAAATTCGCTTGTATGTTTAAGCTGCTTATAAATCACAGTTCTTTATGGGGCTTTGTCACTCTCCGCGTCAGCGGAACCGTTCACAGGAATCGTTAATGTAACACTCCTCTCTCTCTCTCTCTCTCTCTCTCTCTCTCTCTCTCTCTCTCTCTCTCTCTCTCTCTCTCTCTCTCCTTGGAAAACTTTCGTAGTTATGTGTCCTTGAGCTGTTTCCGAAATAATTCCAATCAACCCTAATAAGATTTTATTTGTATAGAGAGAGAGAGAGAGAGAGAGAGGAGAGAGAGAGAGAGAGAGAGAGAGAGAGAGAGAACGTATTGTTTGTCTACTGCATATATAACCCGGCAATAGTAGCTAAGTAAAGCAAGAGTAAAGCAAGAAAAGAGGGTTTGACCACCCTTAGCGCTCTCTGGCAACGCACGGTCCTTGTTTTGATTAACCCCCCCCCCCCCCCCCAACACACACCACCCCCAATTATGCTCTCTCTCCTCCCCATTTCATCTCTCTCTCTCTCTCTCTCTCTCTCTATTCTTCTCCTCCCCCCTCGGATGAACGTGGGGGAGAACTCCCCTCCTCCTAGTCCCATACCGTCCCGTGCATTCCTTTCCCCTACCTCCTCCCTATTCCCTCATTATCGTGGCGAACTTTCCACTGAATCGTCAAGTTTAGGAAAGTTGTTTTGAAGGATAAAATGAAAACAATCATTCCACTGTTTGAACATGACTGAAGATTGAACGCAATGAGGCTGGACAAAATATCACAAAAGAGGTGAATAACAAGGAAATCGTCGGCAGATTTCCCTGATCCGCCGTGAGTCTTTTATATACATACATACATACATACATACATACTATATGACAAATGGCCTTGAAGTAAAGGCAAAAGATCTTACACTCTGTTGTTCCAGTTTCCTTGTGGCCTTATACTCTCTTTAGATTTTATCGCACGCTCTCATTCCCGTGACGTAAATTATATATACGTAGTATATATACGCAAACACACACACGCACACACATATATATATATTTATATATATATATATATATATATATATATATATATATATATTATATAAATACATATACGTGTATAACGTGATGAATATATAAATAAAGGTAGAAGCCACGAAGGAAATTGAAACAATGGAGTGCTGCGAGATCTTTCGACTCAGGGTCCTTTACTTCTTTTACTTAGCAGACGCTAAGTAAAGGACCTCTAAGTCGAAAGGTCTCGCAGCACTCCGTTTTTTTTTTCACTTTCCTTCGTGGCTTCTACCTTTATCTATATATGTACGTGTATGTATGTATGTATGTATATGCATCACACACACACACATATATATATATTGATATATATATTATATATATATATATCTATATTATATTTATAGTATATGTAGTGTGTTTCAGAATGGGAAGATGTATTCGTGAAATTTAATTATAATGGAATTCGTACACGCGAAAATGTAGCTGCTTCATGTTTGTAGTGACAAAGAAAGTGATACAAATATGATGTTTTTTGTACATGCATAGGTTCATATATGCACAAGTAGTGAAAATGCGTAGGTCTGACTTGGAGCGATCAGGAATGTTCGTATCCGATTGTTGGTAAATAGTCGGAATAGGTAGACCGTGCGAAAATGAAAACTGAAAAGAAGTCAAACCCTTCGTTAATTTCTTCTCTGTAAAAAAAGTTATAATAATTTGTCGACATTTTACCGGACGCTGCAGCGGCCACAGAGAAACTGGCGCAAATGCACCGAAGATCGACGGCTGTGGATTTTAGGCAAATTGCCAGGTAGGCGTGATCAAGATTAATGCATATGACGCGAAACCTGTTACTTGAAAGCTTTTTGGTCTAGTCCAACTTCGTTGAAGTGCTCTCTAGGACCCGCCTGCTTATTTCTCACGTACACACTGACCTAAAGACATTCGAAGGCTTGCCAATTAAAATCTTAACAAGAAACTTCTCGGACAATGCAAGTTACGTTAGAAGCACAACGCTGGATCGTATGCATATATTGGCCATTACTGCGTACGCATATTTCGTGAATTTTTTTTTTCTTTTTTGAACGTAATTCCTGTTTTTTTTTCTGCTCGAAATGGATCTGTATTCACTCGAGTGTGGATCGTAGCCTCCTCCTCCTCCTCCTCCTCCCCTATAATTATGTTTCGTGATATACTAGCATAGGGTTTGTGCATTTAAGTGCAATAAAATCAAATATTGACTTTGGGGACACGTGGTTATTTAGAAGTAGAGCACTAAGAGTTAGTATTGGAAATGTGCACGCAATCGCGTGCGTACAACGTAGTGTTTCACCGAGTACTGGCGTTTGGAGGTGTTGGCTGATCGTTTTGTTGTCGTGTGGGATTTGTACTCTCTTGGAAGCGCTCTCTTGCATCGACCTACTATATATATATATATATATATATATATATATATATATATATATATATATATATAATATATATATTTATTATATATATATAATTTTACACAAAATATGAACAGGTTTGTGCGCTTAATGGCACCATATTTCGTGATGAAGTTTCTAATCCTTTCCTCCACACTAATGTTTGAGGAGCATGTACCTTTAGTATAATCAGGTAATGGATTTCTGCACACGCGCGCGCTCGCGCACGCTAAATGCATTCGGGTAGGACACACCAGTAGCCAGTACGCCTGGCCAAGTACCGCTTAATCGTTTCCAAAAGAGCACTAATTGTCTGCGCTTATTTCCGTGTCAAAGAGTTCATCGGACCAAGCTGGCGTTTCTTTCAGAGGCGGACTATTGCACTGCGTCAGTGTATAGGGATCAAGATGAATCGATTTGGTTGAGTTGGCAGTGAGCAATGGTTGAATTACAGCCCTTTCGGTTGGAATGAGCTGGTTTTCGGTGACTCATTATGTTTGCCTAATGGTTGGGTTACTCTTGTAACCAGAAGGTAAGGAAGGGTTGCCGGGATGCTAGTTTATTCATTACTGCGGCGACCGCCGCCTTTGCCCTGATGATGATGATGATGATGATGCCCGTGACGCTAATGGATGGCAGTCGGCAGTCACTGGTAGTACTGTATCATTCATTGCCTTTTTGACTTCACCCTCAAAGAATAGTGAGAGGGAATGAATGAGAACGGGGAGAGAAAAGGATTCAGAATGACAGGCGGCCTCGAATAAAACGACGCAGACACCAAATATTCTAATGAAGTCTGAATGCTCTAATGAAGAGATATTTGAGTTTGGTCACTGTGTTACACAAAGGAGGATTGACTCGAATGTTACTTGTTGATTTAATGTGTAAATTTAATATACTACTTTTGGAGCTTTCTATATACTTTTGCTTTTGAACGAACGGGAAACCTTTGTATATTCTGATAACAGGGATTTGCATACACCGACTACCGCAGGCGAGATCGGTATGGCACGTGTGTGTGTTTGCTTTTGTGTGAATATAGAAAAAGTTATTTCGGAAGGAATCCATAAAATAGACTTTGTATACTTTCATTTTGGAATTTGTGACAGTCACGGTGACTCTGTGTATACGAAACGACAACAGGATATCATCACCACCACCGCCGACTTGACGGAGCAGTAAGTCGTATAGCTGTTGGTTAGTGCCCTTGACTTCAGTGCAGAAAGATCCCTCAAGCGTGGGACAGGTGGTGCGGACCCTCTTCTGGTGTTGCTACTACCGGGGAGAGAGAGAGAGAGAGAGAGAGAGAGAGAGAGAGAGAGAGAGAGAGAGAGAGTATTCTGCCAACTTCTTGGTGTGGAAAGAAATGATTGTGAGATTATAAACTGAATCGAAGACTAACAAAGTAAAATCCTGCTGTTTATAGCACTGTATAAACGCACATATATGCATTGTATTTGTCAACGTTGTACACTATGAACGCACATGTATATGCGGCTTTCCTCTGGAACCCTTTTCAGAAGAAAGGTTTTCATTTTTATCAACATATCAATCTCTTCTGGTCAATTGTTTGTACCTTTTTTTATGATGAATGTCCCTTTCATGGTCGACATAAATATGACATTCTAAACACAAACAATAACAACAGGTGTTAATATGAAAATGAGACTGAATTTTCAGTGTTATCTTTTTACTACTACTACAACTACTACTACTGCTGCTGCTGCTGCTGTTTTAAAAGTGCAGCTTTATATTATATTTGTGGTTCTACTCCTAAGGCAAATCTACATTTAAATAAAAGGAAATATTGTTAGGAAATATAAAATGAAAATAATGAAAAGTAACTTATTGGACTTGATACATACATACATACATACATACATACATACATACATAATATATATACTTAAAATATATGTATATATATATATATTTAAACTTATATAAATAAAATAATAAAATAATTATTATAATATATATATATATGTTTGTTGGTTGTGTGTGTGTGTATATATATATATATATATATATATATAGTGTGTGTGTGTGTGTGTGTGTGTGTGTGTGTGTGTTTGTTTGGAAGTTAACATATTACCTACTGGGAGAATATTCGAAGGGCATTTAAACTTGACTCGTGAACAAAGTAAATTTTTGTTCGTCCAATTTGGTAGTTATTTCATCTGTATTTTAATACATTTTCATCTATTTATCTATTTATTAACTTTTTCAGTACGTGGAATCTGTAATTCCTCATACTTCTTCTTAATGAACACGGGATTCTTTGGAAGCTTGAATTTCAAGTCATTGGCCCCTGTGGGCTTGTTTCCATATTAACAGATTTCATCTGGGAATAATGAATAATAATAATAATAATAATAATAATAATAAAATAATAATAATAATAATTGTGAAGGACCCAAATGTCTTGAGATGCGTTAGTAATGTGTTAACATTATTGTAGTGTATAGGACTGATATTGTTATTATGTCAATGAATATCACTCTGACATCATTTATTCTCATTGGTAGTAACGGTGAGGAAAGGAATCATAATTATTTTTCCGAAGGGAACCTTTGTGTAAAGAAGAGCAGAAGTGTAGCCTGATCGAGAACCACCGAGGTCTACAATATCCAATAAATAATATCAGGCGACCCGTAACTTCGTTAAGCATTCCTCGCGGAATCAATTTCGGGAATGGAAGTAGATTTTCTACTTCCCTCCCAGTAATTTTATCTTCCACTCGGCTCCGGAGGAAACCGATGAGAAACCTTTTTCTCTGGAATACTAAGGCGCTCCTTCTCTTCCATTCTACCCCTTTCCCTCCAGGCCTCCTTTCAGTGGGTTTCATGATGTTCCTTTCAATCTAAGTCCGTCTCCGTTGTTCCTTTATTTTACTGTTGCCTCTTTTCACGCATCCTTCACATTTTCTTCTCACCGTCTTGACGTTCGTGTAGGTTTTGTTTACTCACTCTTCCTCCCCTGTGTGTGTGCTTTGTTTTATTCTCTTTCCCCTCTTTTGTTTGTTAGATTGATTTGGATATATTTGGTGTTTTTATTTAATTGGAAGGTTCTCGATTTAATGATACGTGTTCCTTTTAGTTTTTATTTTTGAAGGGATTGCTTGAGATCTTTCCTTCATGCATTCGTTTGCTTGTTTTCATCTTTTTTTTTCCTTATTGCTATTTTGAATTATCACACTGTTTAACATATTTCCGATGAATTGATGAGATTTGAATGTGTACACTAGGAAATTTTCTTGCTCGTTCAGCCTTAACATTTCATATTTTCATGTCTCGTACTGATCATTCTTTTAATGGATAGCTTTATTCGAACAAAAGTTTAGGGTTCCTTGCAGGAAGATGGACTTTCCAGCATGACGCAACGTCTTGAACATAATTTTTTTACCTGAGACATTATTCGACTGCTAGATTTTTGGGGGGAAATGTAGGAAGGAACCCCTTTGAGCTTTCATTTCCGGTAATGTCCCTCGTGTGCATCTTGATTTAACCTTGGAAGTTTAGGTTATAGTTTTTTTTTTTTTTTTTTTTGCATTAACAGATTGCTGACGTGATCGTAATTTTGAAATAACCTGAACTCTTGAATGAAATGTCCCCAGCTTTTGTACCTTCTTAACTTTGCTTTATGCAACTCGACTTTCCTAGTGCATCGGGTTATTTAGTGAAGAATAAAACCACAATGACTCACTCTTTTCACTGGTTCATTTCGAGATGAGGTAAGCTGCTGGAAAAATTCAAATAAAAAACGAAGTATCACTGTGTATGTCCTTGCTTTTTCTATTGGAAAAAATGGGCTTTATTTTGCCCTCTCAGTTCCTGATGTTCGTTCTGTCAGCCTTGACTTACAACGTGACATCCGTCAAAACTTTTGTTAATAGTGCACCTTTCTTTATTTAGCATTTCTGTATGACCTCGAAAATCACCTGGATTTTTTTCCTGTTGTTTTGAGCCGGTATTTCTGGCATTGCCTATCCTCTGAAATGTTTTTTCTACTTCAACTTTATTAATGACATTGCATCCGTAAGAATGACCACTTTTAAAACAAAAAAACTTATTATCCCGATGTAACATTAGTTGTTAAAATATAGGTATGATGTCCTTTTTCGGTCATTCAGGTTAGTGAAGTAATCCCACACTTGAAGTAAAAGATACCATAGCATTTCTTGCCGAGAATGTCTTCTAGAGTTATTCTACATTCCGTATTAGTGACTCCTATTCGAGTTATTTTAACTGAGATCACATTTGATGACAGCACTGAAGGTGCAACTAATTGATCGATATCTTTTTTCCGTAATCCCTAAGGTCATTGAACTTGTCGACGTAACTTTGACTCTAATCGTGACAGGATTCGGTTGCTTCTTCGCATTCATGTTTCTTCTTATTAACTTATTGTACATCCGTTATCAGTGAGGTTTTCTCTTGAGTTACTGTAGAGAGAGAGAGAGTGGCTTGCCATTATATGTATGGAGTTGTCATTATTTCTTTTGTTTATCATAGTATTAAATAATTTTTCTTTTCTTTTACAGGTAAGTTGCTTATGGTCGCAAAGATCTGCATGAGAGGTTGAGAGGTGAGGAGGAAACAGCTTATGCAGCCCATGATGTTTATTTTATATTAATCGCCCCTATTACCTTACCAGTGATGGTGTCTAATTAGGGTAAGTGTTTTGAAACTACACTAATGGTTAATGCAAGAGCTCGTTGGAGTCTCTGTGGCCAGCAAGTATTTCCTGTAATTCTTGAGTCTGCTTGATGTTCTTTGAAATTTAAGTCGACGTGGAGAGGTTCGGATGTACCACGATTCGCGGTTTGAGTACTGCAGCGAACATAAATCCCGCACGACTTAAAATTCGAAATATGTCTGTCATTTACTGAACGAACTATAAGGATCGTACACGCACATGTCTCTGTGGTAGGTTAGGGATTAGATTTTATTATGGGGAGATCCGAGGTGAGGAAGAGGTGTCTCAGAGTGTCAGATAACGAACGAGTCCTCGCGCCTTCTTTCCTCCCCCTGAAGAGACAGTTTAGAATTCGATCAGAACCTGGGGAATTGAGTGCTGGTGACGTCGTGATCAGAGAAAAATACGATATTTCTTCTCGCCTCGGCTGCTTTAACATACTTGGCTACGGTACACACTCTCTCTCTCTCTCTCTCTCTCTCTCTCTCTCTCTGTCTCTCTCTCTCTCTCTCAGCGTTTACTTTGCCTTGATGTGAATCCCCTCGCCCCCTTAGTCGTCTCCGTCTCGTGGGACCATCTGACCCTCCCTGTCTTTACCCCTGAGGGGAGAGTGTCTCCCCATTCTTTCCCTAGGGAGAAGATTCCCCTCTGTCGTGCCATCTTGAGTCCCCCGCCTCCTCCTTCCCCCCTTGCTCCAGGCACTTACACTTGCACATTAAAAAGCCTTTGGATTTGGAACTTTATGGCGACCTGCCAAAAGAATCGCCGATCATCTCTCCCCTTTAAATGTGGTCACTTTCCCTCTTAGTTTTCTCTTTTCACGTGATGGCAGCCTGTGATGAAAGCTTTTTAAAGGGGTAAAAAACATCGGAAATTGTTTTGATAGGTTTTCGATATTGTTTCAACATTTGATGTCCAGTACGGTATAGTATTTAATGGTGATAGATGATGATGATTTTTTTTTTCAAATTATATTTTATCGGACTGCCACATATTTCTGTAAGAGGTAACAGGTGTGGTATCAAAATAACATAGTATTTATAAAGGCGTAAGTTATAATTGACTGTCCATTATAACTGACTGCCCATAGAAATGAAAAGTTTACTATTGGAAGACAAGCAAAGAAAACAGTCACGCCACCGGCAGTCATTTCTGGTAACAGGTGGAAGTATACAGCTTGAAGAGTAGCATCAGCGGTGGGCTGTATGTATTATTAGTGGCAGTGAATCCACGATGCAAGACACACGATACTGTAATGTCTGGAGGTCCTCCATAAAGAGACCCGTAACCCGATCACCGACGGGGCTGAGGGGATGACGAAATAGCCAGGATGATAAATTCAGTTGATCTTCGATGGAGAGAGAGAGAGAGAGAGAGAGAGAGAGAGAGAGAGAGAGAGAGAGAGAGAGAGAGACTCTCTCGTATGTATGCATGCACGAAACCCACTTATTTGGTGGAAACGGATCATAAACAATTCCCCCCTCTCTCTCTAATTTATATATATGTATATATAGATATATATATATATATATATAATATATATATATATATATATATTATATATATATATATGATATATATATGAAACCCACTTATGTGGTGGAAACAATTTCTCTCTCTCTCTCTCTTTCTCTCTCTCTCTCTCTCATTCATCAAGTAGAGTTGGGGGTCCAAGAGTTAATTAGTAAAATGATCCCCCAGTTAGACCTCCACGCAACTAATTTGACTTTAACCGAGAATTGGTTCTTTTAATTTAAAGCTCTCATTTCCGGAGCCATTTTTGGTTGTAAATGTCGAGTCGCGTCCTTCCTCTCTTTAGACGTCCGAATGATGTACGCTCTTTGGGACTTTTTTTTAAAGCTTGGATGGCATACAGTTCGAGGGATATATTGATATAATGACGATGGGGATCACATAAGGACTCAAACTCTACACTAATGGAGAACTCGACTCTAAAATAGTTTATACCTTCTTTTGTCCGTATGGTTAAGGAAAGGAAGGGGTAAGTTTTTCGTTCTAGTGACGGTGATGGTGATTTAAACATGGCGTTAAGGTCTTATTGTGTTGCAGTTTAAGGTCTGTAGTTTGTAAATAGTCGAAGTGTGTGGTTAGTCAACCCTGGTGGGTCGCAGCAAATTAGAAAACTTTTTGGTTTGTAACCTCTTGCCTGATAGACCTGCTGTGATGAATTGGAAGCCAAAATACGCTTTTTCCTTGAAGGGTCAAGTGTGGTGAAATACAAAAAAACCATAATCTATGAAAACCCAGTTGATATCTTAACGAAAGATATCCAAATTACAAAAAAAAAAATTACTACTCTATGAAACTCGGTTGATAGCCTTATACTCATTTTTCCTGTGTGTAACAGGGATAGCTTTTTAACAGGCCTAATAAAGCCTAAAACCCAAACCAAAACCCAAAACCCAAAACGAAACTCGACCCTATATATTTCATTTTAACGTTGGCTGTACCATAAAGATATTCGATAAGTATGTGGGTATGGAATGAAAGTATGACTTCGGGATGTTTGTTTTGTGATCTTGTTTTTGGGTGGGAGATGAGGGAGGGAACTCGTCGTGGGGCGGGAGGTTCGTTGTTCTTGTAGGAGGAACCAGGCACCCCGTGATGGGCACCCCCCGGGAGGGACTGGGCCTGGCAGAGATTAATCCGATTAGTTTCCACGCTAATTTCCGTTCAGGTTGGGGAAGATCGACACCATGCGAAATTAGGATTCGGAAGGTGAGGGATAACAGGGTCACGAGGGAAGGAAGAGAGAGAGAGAGAGAGAGAGAGAGAGAGAGAGAGAGAGAGAGAGAGAGAGAGAAAGTGGAGTAGGGCTTAAATTGTTGATCCTGCACATATTCATGTGGTTATTACTACACGTCATGTTTGTATATTCGTTTGATGGTAATTGGATTTTGGTTAAAAGAGTAATTGTATAATAATGAATCTCTTCACTTTCCTCTGGGTTGATTCTTGTCTCTTATGCTGTCGTCTCTCGCTTTTATCTCTGGCTATATTATTCCGATATATTTTTCTTATTTTTGCATCTCTCTCTCTCTCTCTCTCTCTCTCTCTCTCTCTCTCTCTCTCTCTCTCTTCTCTCTCTACCCCATTTCCTGAATGAGTCTACTACTGCCGTGAACCTCGGTGACAGCTTCATTTGTCAGGAACCTCGCAGACGTCCCCATATACGACTATTATCATGTGTGTCTCGGTAAATGATTGTAATTAATTCGTTCCGGTCTCTCTCTCTCTCTCTCTCTCTCTCTCTCTCTCTCTCTCTCTCTCTCTCTCTCAAAGTATTTACGCCACTTTAATCTCAGTTGGCTACATCTGAGGGGACACGAATGTCAACCCCGACTATATCATTAAGACTTCTAAAGTACTTGTAGGCGCGATTATTTATTTAGTTTGGAAGTTCTAATTTCCTCTCTCTCTCTCTCGCTCTCTCTTCTCTTCTCTCTCTCCTCCAAATCCTCTCAAAGTATTTACCGCCGCCAATTTAAATCTCATTGGCTGGTACAATCTGAGGGGACACGAATGTCAACCCCGACTATATCATTAAGACTTCTAAAGTACTTGTAGGCGCGATATTGATTAGTTGGGAGTTTTAATTTCTCTCTCTCTCTCTCTCTCTCTCTCTCTCTCTCTCTCTCTCTCTCTCTCTCTCTCTCTCTTATGCATTTACATAGATCTCCGTTTTAGTCTTTAAATGCTAGTTTATTCATCCCTAAGTGCATAACTGCTAGTTTATTCATCCCTAAGTGCATAACATAAAGTTAAGATCACAACTGCTGCTTCTAAATATCTGATCTATTGTACTATCCTGGCGCATGTTTTAGTCACAGAAATGATTTAACGAAAGATATTGTAGTTTTATTCCTTAGCCTTGGAAGACCTTTATACACTTAATCCGAACACTATAGCTTCATTCATGGCCAAGATCGTATTTTCCACGTTACCAGTCTTCGCTCTCATAATCTCCAAACACCATTTTCCAGGGGTTCCTCTACAGCCCTCTCTCCTGGCTCCCAAGAGCGATGTTAGCACATGGTTTTTATCAGCTTCACCATCTTTATGTCAATATTTTCCGGTCTCTTACACCAAACTCTCTTCCTTATCTTTACTTCTAGTAGCCTTTATATTGAATGGCTGTTTCTTCATATATCGCCCTGCTATCCCCTTGTCTTCCTTCATTTTTCAATCTTCCTTCCCCCTTTTTACGTCATTAATCACCATTTCGTTCCTTCCTAATTCACAAGTACTTTGGTATGGTGCAGTATTGTAAATAGCATTCAGCTTCCTGCGCTTATACCACAAAATGGTAAGACATAGTTTAGCATGCATAGCACGGATTTAAATGCTTGTCTCTCTACAACATATACTTGCCAAGATATATACTCCGTATTTTAATTCTGCTCATTTCTCTACCCTCTTTTTTTTTCAAATGATTTTGGTAATCATCAACCATAGTACTCCTCAATTTGGATTTACACACAAATATATATACATCTATCTATCCATACACATATATACATATACTATGGCTACGCGCGCGCGCGCACACACATGCACCCATATATACATATATTTATTATATATTTCTGACTCTTCAGGATCGAGTCGGAAATTTATTTATTTCACACGTGACTGTGTGATGAGCATTTCTAATATTATAATATATGCATGTACACACACATGCACGCACGCGCGCGCGCACACGCACACACACACACACACACACACACACACACACATATATATATATATATATATATATAATATTATACCATATCATGTCATATGTAATATTGTATATGTATACTGAAAAGTTAGATTCCGAAATTTAACTTTACGGTTTGGTATTTGATTTTACTTAAAAGAGCGACTTTTCTCTCTCTCTCTCTCTCTCTCTCTCTCTCTCTCTCTCTACGATAGGGGGTAATATCATTCTCTTTCCTTCCTCCGTAGCTTGATTATAACTTAACGATAATCAATGTAGCTGCGTCCCGATACCGCATGGCTGTGATGATGTCTGGCGCTATATGATGTCGTTACTTGAAGTGATTTTTGTAGTAGGGTTATCATTAGTATTCATGTCATCCCATCCGGGAGAGAGGAGGGCGAAGGGGAAGGAGCTATCCCTTTCAGAAGTTACTCGAAGGTAATGTTCGTTCTTAAGATCCGAAACGTCAGACTACCTCTCTCTTGATGGAAATACTCCTTCCTATCTCTCTCGCTCATAGCCGAAGATGTTTTGTGGAACTTCAGCATTGAAATGTCCTGTTCATTATACATACATATGATTGTAATTAATTCGTTCTGGTCTCTCTCTATGTATGTATGTATGTATGTATGTTTGTATGTATGTATAGGAATATTCAATTACGTTCTCTCTCTCTCTCTCTCTCTCTCTCTCTCTCTCTATATATATATATATATTCAAATATTACGTTCTCTCTCCCTCTATATATATATATATATATATATATATATATATATATATATATATATATATATATATATATATATATATAGGGAGAGAGAGAGAGAGAGATATATATTATTATTGCAGTGCAGCTTAAACCTTATTGTATTAAATATTGTTGACGTTTTATTTTCTAGCCCTGGAGGGGCAATGTTTGATGGGAGATGGGAGAGTGTAGTCCGGATATGACTTGTTAGGGATACATTATTATTATTTTTCAGGCTATCGGGACACGCCCCTGTGTGACTTGCCACGCACCTGCTCTCCTTCCCCCCGCTTCACCTTCCCCTAACCTCACCTCCGGCCCCCCACCCCCCTCATCAGGTCCCATCATGAACTTTCCATACTTATCCTCATTTCTCTCCTACTCTCATATTTCCTTAAACTCCTCCTGTCTTTCCCCCTCACATGCTCACTTATGCTTCTGCCTCCTCTTCCGAACCGCTTCTCCCACCCCCCCTCCTTCACTTTGATTCGGCCCAATTGATTGATCTCATTTTCGAGAAGAAATGTTGGTTGTGGTGACATTGTGAGAGAGATGGGGTCTGTGACCCTTTCTCAAGTAGCCGTTTTCAGTGGAATTTTGTACGCGATGGAACGAACAACTCCCTTGTATGGAACAATGTTGTGAGTTGTTATTGACACTGATTGTGAATGATTGATGAAGAATTGTTTGTATGTATTCTTCGCGATGGTTGATTTAATTGGGTCATTAGTAGCGGCAAGAATGTTCCGTGTCGTGACTGGTATTTGCTCCTGTTTTACATTCCTTTCATTACGAAGCTATTATCCCAATTATATAGTCTTCTCGGTTGAAGGTCATCGACCGCTCTCATAGTTTTCTACGCAGGCGTTCATCCAGTGGGCTAGGGGGTGTTCTTGTGCGTCTCAGGTGTAAATATGTAAGTATATACAATATATATATATATATAAATAATTATATATATATATACGTATATATATATATATATATACATATATATATATATATATATAATATATATATACTATATATATATATATATAACGTATATATACATATATATATATATATATATATATTACTATATATATATATATACTATATATATATATATATATATATATAATATATATATATATATACTATATATATATATATATATATATATATATATATATATATGATATAGTATATATATATATGATATAATATATATATATATATATATATATGTATATGTATTATTCCAGCTATAAATGTCCTTTAATATCTAATTTCGATTCTAATTACGGATAACCGAGTTCGACAGTGATTTGTAAGGTCGGAATCGATATAAACTTATAACCTCACTTGTTAACCGAATCGATAACATCACTGACGTCTTGATTTCGTCTCTGTGCCGCTGGACGGTGGTTCGAACCCACGAGAAGACGAAATTATTATAAACTAAAAAAATCCCCCTTCCCCTTCGGTTACATATATGAAAATATATGTAAACCGAGGTAGAGCGAAATTAGATATTTAAGGACATCTGTGCCTCGAATAATTTATATGAATCACGGTGATGTGATAATTATTCAAATATATGAATATATGTATATGTATATATAATATATATATCTATATATATATATATATATATATATATATATATATATACAATTCCTTGTTGGGCGAGTGGTTTTCGCGCTCGGCTACCAATCCGGTGGTCCGGAGCTCGATTCTCGGCTGGGCCAACGTGGGATCAGAGTAATTTATTCTGGTGATAGAAATTCATTTCTCGATATAATGTGATTCGGATCCCACATAAGCTGTAGGTCCCGTTGCTAGGTGACCAATTGGTTCCTACCACGTAAAAATATCTAATCCTTCGGGCCAGCCCTAGGAGAGCTGTTAATTAGCCTCAGTGGTCTGGATAAACTAGGAGATTTATACCTTAACATATATATATATATATGTAATATAATAATAATAATATATATATATACTTATTTTATATGATATTATATCATAATTGAACTGTATACAAGCATAATATAATAATAATTAATCATAGTATATAATATTGAATCCTATATACCATTATATATATATATATATATTATGTATATTAATCTTTATATATATATATTATTATATAAATTATAATATATTGTAAATGTTATATGTATATAATGTATGTAACTGTATTTACTGGTAATGTTAATGTATGTAAGTATGTATGCTATCAATTATTCAATAATATTATATTATTTATATATATATGAATATATATATATATATATTATATGTATATATATATGTGTGTGTGTGTACAAACTCGTGTTCGTATTAAAGAAATGTGACGCATGTAAAGGAATGCATTCAGTATGACAGTGCTCTAAACAAAATTACATTTTGCTGGGACATTGTAATGTACAATATGTCGTTTGGATATCCGCTTACGAATTTTATTTTTCTTCTGGGTGTTTTGTGTTGGCGGTGGTGGGCATAGGAGAACATGTGACATATACGCCTTGGAAATATAGAAAGTCGGTGGGTCATCAAATGTCAGAAATGTCAGGTAGCAGGACAAACTTCGAATATTGTAGTTTTAACTCTCTCTTTTTGATGGGAGATAACTAGTAAAAAATAATTCCATTATAGGAAGTGCTTTGTTTCGGTGTCTGAAAATTGTGATGGAGTTGTCCATCTAGTATTGTAAGCAGAAGTAAATTTCTGTTGCCATCTGCCTCAAATATAGTTCTATGTAACATGGACTCAACCAGTAGTGATTATAGACACACACACACACACACACACACACACACACACACACATATATATATATATAATATATATATATATATATATATATTGACATATATAATATATTTTAATGTAAAAAATTATTTGCGTGAATAAAAACAGTTAACTAACCGCACTTACAAAAGACTTTATTTATATAGTATATATAAATACAGATACACACACACATATATATATATATATATATATATATATATATATATATGTGTGTGTATTGTCTGTTGTGTGTATGTGTCTATGTGTGTGTAGATGGTTAAGTATGTGTGTGTAGACGTAGGTATGGTGTGTATATATACTGTAGTAAGATCAAATTTACTGATATAAAAAAAGTTTTTTGCGAGAATAAAACCAGTTGGTTACTCATGCAGACATACACATGTGTATATGCATATATATATATAGTAAGGTATATAGGTTATATAATATATATATATATATATATATATATAGATATTTTTGGTCACTTATACAACGTGTTTTATTTATACGTAGTCACAAATATTAAGCCACAAATGTCCTATAGTATCGAAGCCGCTTTGCTTCGGGAATAATTGACAGGTGCTTCTGCCTAAGACAGGATTCGAACCCATGCTATTTGGATTGGATACAGAGGAAAATAGTCGACTTATCCATTTGGTTGTTCGAATCCTGACTGGGGCCACACGCATACACTTTTTATTGCTTGTAAATACTAGTGCTAATCAGTTATGAGTAGGTGGTTTATTTATTTAAATGAAATAATTTTCCGCCCATAGATGACTTTTAGTAAATTCCCTTTTTACAGCTGGCTCAGTAACTTTGCTAGTGAACAACTCTGCAGTTCCGTTTGAAATAGTTCATTGCACTGCAGATCGCTTTAATATTTCTTAATAGAATGAATGTCTTAGATAGATGTGAAGTTTAGATTCTATTGGTGTAACTTTCCTGCAATACTGTGAATTTGTATGCTTGCCGAGACACGTAGCTTATAAATGTAACACGTTTGAATTTGCACTACATTGACACACTACTCTCTCTTTATTTGCGTAACATTGCCAGAATATCTTACTTGATTGTCACAGCATCCTGTTTGAATTGGCGCATCATTGCCACAGTGCCTTGTGTGAGTTTGTGTGGCATTGTCACAAGGCTTTGTTTAGATTTGTACGGCCATTATCGATAACACCTCGTTCGGTATTGCCATCATACACCCTTTGAATTTGGATGGTATTACCATCATAAGCCTTTGAATTTGTAGAGTATTGCCATCATAAGGTCCTTTGAAGTTGTATGGTATTGCCATAATGCATCCTTTGAAATTGTATGGTATAACCATCATACCTTTTGTTGTATGGTATTGCTTCATACATCCCTTGAATTGGTATGGTATTGCCATCATGCATCCTTTGAAACTGTATGGAATTGCCATCATACTCCCTTTAAATTTGTATGCTATTGCCATCACACATCCTTTGCAATTGTAGATTATTGTCATCATACACCCTTTGAATTTGTTGAGTATTGCTATCATACGTCCTTTGAAATTGTATGGTATTGCCATCATACATACACCCTTTGGATTTGTATGGTATTGCCATCATACATCCTTCGAATTTGCATGGCATTGCTTAATACCTTGTTTGAACTCCTAAGGCATTCAAATAGCATGGAGTAGGAATGTCGGTTTGTTTTTGCGTAGATTTCAGTATGGCAGGTGATAGGAGGGAAGGAATCTGTCATGGGCGTGGGTGAAGGGAATGGGGGTGGGCGTTGGAGGGGACACGCCGGTTAAACAATGGGTGGCATTTTGGGCGGATGTTGTTGTTTTGTCCTTCATTATATACCGCACCGCACCTGTTTGTGCTACACAGCTTAGGCCACTTATCTGGCGCCACATCTAACATGGCGGGCTCCTGTATAAATCCTGCTAGTTGCGGTAACAGTGAAGTGGTGGTAGTAGTAGTAGTAGTAGTGGTGGTGGTAATGGTAATGGTGGTAGCTTCAGATATATTAGTAAGAAAAATTTTAGTTCAATATTCCATGGAATTTCATCATTATTACCCAGTATTCTTCATGAAAATTAAATTTGCTGTACTTGAATAGGGAGATATGTACTATTATATATGATTGTATTTATGCATATGTATATACGAGAGAGAGAGAGAGAGAGAGAGAGAGAGAGAATTTCTGTAAATGTATATACTATTATGAACCCATAAAGAATTTTATCTGAAATGGAGACATCATTTGTTTGTTATAAAAATGCAGATTTCATCATTCCTTATGTTACATTTTAGGAAGTAGTGAAAGTTGTGCACCAAGTTACAAATTTTGATGATTTGTTTAATTCGTTACGTTTTATTAAAGGAAACGTTTCGACACTATCCCAGTATTGCATTGCGCCAGCATTGTTTGCGTATCTCTGTTACGGAATCTCATTTGTATGGTACGTATGACGTCATATAACGACGCCATATTTACCTGACCCTGTTCCGTCGCGACTTCCCAAGGTCACAGAAAAAGGTCTCTTGACCTCCGAGGTCTTATTATCCAGCAGGTGTTTCGTGCGAATGACTTACATGCTTTGGAAATGGCGTAACTTATAATGTTATGTGGATGTCTAACAATGTCACGTGATTTGGATGACAAAATTTATGGTTGGAGAAATAGTGGTATATATCTTTTTCTTTCCTTGACAGATATCAAATTAGGAATTCTTCTTTCCTGAATGTCAGGTCGTTGTATTATTTCTTTTTCAACATTTTGTCAGTAGTATAGGTTTTCAACGTATTTTGTTTTACTGTTTTTCTTCATTTGCACATTTTTATAGGAGAGTAATTATATTGTTGTGACAGTTGTTTTTATCGGGACCTGTGAGGCAGTACTAATATGTGAGGCTTAGAACAGTATGATGAGATGGGAATGTGTCAGTGGTGTGTATGATCTAGGAATGGGAAAGAAATGAGTATCAAGGTATCCGTTTGTCTGAGTGTGTGGTTGCGCAAAGTTCGTGCAGGCCGAGTTAAGTATAAGTTGTGTTACTGGAAGAATCCAAGTTCATAATACCGGAATGTATAGATTGAAAGGGCTTCAATCGCAGGCAATAAATGGATTTATTTAAAAGGAATGTTTGAGTACAGGTAAAAACGGTAAAAAATGTTTTTTTCCAGATTGCATTAGAATTAAAAGTAAATTAGATAAAAGTAATGGTGAGGAGTGGCTTAGAGTCTATATGATCGTTACTTGGATTAAGTGTGATTGAAATTGGGAGGAAGTTTTTTGGAGAGAAAGAGTTCAGGTTTTTTCTATAACTGCAGCCAAGACAAAGAATTGTTAACAAAAGACAGATTTGGAAGAGGGCGTGCATGGAAAAACGGCTGAAGAATAGTTTGGTATTGAAGATACGGAAGTGACGCGGAGTTTGAAAGGTTCAGGTCTCAGGGGGCAGCTGGGGCTGTTTGTAGGAAAAATGTCTGTGTTGAGGTAGTCAGATAAAAGATTAGCGGAGAATTTAAGACATTTCAGGACTGAGGGGTAATCATGGAAGGGTGTACAGGAGGAAGAATCAGTAATGTTCAGAGAGAATTTAAGCATCAATCTTAAGCTCAAAAGAAGGTCTGGAGGGAAGGAAATGCAGATGTGTAATTTTACAAATAAATTAACTATAGTGATAAAATCCACGTGGATCATCTGGGATGGATTAGGTAGGGGATCGGGATGGTAGGGAAGACATGACACATTCACCCTCCTCTTACAAACCTATTTGTCCGGCCTGGGTGGGAGCGGGATAGGTAGGGTGATCGGTAGGTAGGGGAGACATGACGGGCAGCACCGGGTTCCAGCACAGCGTATCGCGCGCCACCAAGCTCGTGTAAGAATAAAGTACGAAATCCGATATTTTATATAAATAGAATTCAGCAATGTTTAGAATAGAAGCGCTATGTAAAAAGATTTTTGAAAATTTGAGAAAGGCTATGCAGAATTGAATGATGCGTCAGTTGAACCGGTTAATGGAAAATCGGAGAATGGTTGTAGGAGCAGCGTTGTGAATGTCAAGGTGGCAGCTCAATACTTCGAGACCGGAAAATCGGTTTTGAGTTGATGGGATTACAAGCGAGGTGCGGGCGACGGCGATGAGACAATGGCTAGAGTGGTTGACCTGAGCTTGGATGGAGGAAAGTTTTCGAAATGAATTGAAGAAATACTGTAAACGACACCTTGCTTGAAGGACAAGCTGATAGAATATACTATAATACACACACACACACACACACACACACACACACACACATATATATATATATATTATATATATATATAATATATATATAGTATAGTCTGTTTAATAGTCCTAATTGAGAAAGTAAGACAAATGCAAAAATCAAAAGGAAACGAACAGTTTGGTCAAAGGCAAGAAAAAGTAGGCTTGTGAATTGTTAGCCATGTGTTTATAACACAATGTAAGGGGTTGAAAAGAATTTCATATAGCGCATTTGGACCGTTATAAAGTTCATCAGGGATAGTTGCAATATGTAGTTTGGTAGGTCTGTGATATCGAAGGTAGTTTTGAAAGTAATTATAAGATTTTTATCACTTATACTCCTGTGACTAAGCTACGATTACCATGAATACCATTTAATATCGATATCGAATTCACCTTTACTTGGGATGCAACAAAGGGGAATTGAGACTATATTTTAATAGGTGTGTGTTTATATATTACGATATATATATATATATATATATATTTATTATTATAATATATAACTATATATATATATATATATATTTATATATATATATTATTATATATATTTATTTATATTTATTTATATTTTATAATATATGTATTTATATATATCGAATATATTATATATTATATATATATATATATATATATATATATATTTATATATGTGTATAAATATATTATATATATATATATATATATATATAATATATATATATATATTGCATTAAACTACAAATACCCTTCAATATACAATTCGCTCTACCTCGGTATTAATAAATTTTCATATGTTAACCGAAGGGGAATATTTTAGTCGATAAAAAATTCGTCTGCTCAACACATGCCACCAACGGGCCGTTTCTGAGAGTTTCATTGGCTGTAGCTGAGAGTTTCACACAGCACTTCGCTGTACAGAAAAGCCGATTGTGCCGAAGAAACTTCGGCGCATTTTTACTTGCTTTTTGTACTGCTGGGTTACGTTTGATTTCACTATATAGTTTCCAGCAATTTTATTATTGTACATATTTTATCAAGCTCAAATTACACTCACAAATCTGACAGTAAGTTGTTGCTCTGCGAATACATTACAATACATTTATATAAGTTACATATGTATTTGTTTAGATATGAATCCTTTTAATGATGATATCCAATGACTGGATAGTGACATTATTTTTTAGTCGGTGGCTTGGGTGAAACAAGTTTCAACGCTCTACGGCATTTGAATGAAAGCTTTGTAGAGATGTGTTCTTCTTCGTATGCGAGTTATTCAATTTGATGAATTTAATGCAGTGTTATTATGACTTAGATTAGGTCATGATTGTTTTGTAACGATACAGATCAGGTCATGTTGATATGTAATTTGGTTACGTTGCCAGGTCAGGTCATGGCTGAAATTGGGTTCTGTTTTTTGACTTGCAAGCAGTTCATGGGAACTAGGAGAATCCAGCGATGGAGGTAGTCATGGCAGAACTGTGAAGTCGGAAATAGTGTTTACTATCTAGTTCTTCCGATAAAACGATATCCATATTTGGGGGAGCCGCAGAACCACGCCTTTTAGATATTGTTCTCTTACCAGATGCCTCGCTTTCTGAACTTTTTTTTTTTTCTTCTTTATTTCTAAAGCGCCTGCCACCCCCTACCTTGATCAAGAATCGGCAGTATCTAGACACAAATAAATTGCAGCCAGCAGTTCTCACGGGGCTACTTTATCTTCGGCCAACTTGGCATCGTGAATATTTATTTTGATTTTAATAGTTTGCTCACGATTTTAGATTTATTGAGATAAACGCTCTCTCTCTCTCTCTCTCTCTCTCTCTCTCTCTCTCTCTCTCTCTCTCTCTCTCTCTCTCCTTTTTTCTTGCTTTAATAGCTGTTGCCATGCCAGGTAACTTGAAATATTTTACCAACTAGGTACGTATGTCAACAACGGAAATATTGTTCCACTGTTACTAAAACAATCTAAAGGCAGGCTACCAGATGTGATCGGGTTGGAAATCCGTAGAAAATGTTCACTGAAGCCTTATTGTTGTCATGTGTTCATTGTAGAGACCGTGTTATCCATTTACTGGCGGTAATGGACTAACTTCCTTATGCCTTGTGGAAATATATTCTCCTACTTCATATAAAACTGAGTTCATTTTCATTTCATTTTCCTCTCCAGTTTTAAATATAAACCTGAAATCTATAGAGCTAAGACCAGCGTTCTTCCTGAACTACTGGGTTTATACACACGGACTATATGGAGTCAGCTTAATGTAAAATGACACAAGAAAAGATGTTTCATGTTAGGTGTGCGTGGAGTTGTAGTAAGCAGTTGTTATATTGTTCATCTTTTGCATTCACATCTAAGTAAATGGAATGTTAAGTTTTAATTATTCCTGTGCTGAATTTCATAACTATATCCAAAAAGATTTTCAGGCCCAATATGAATTCCTTCTATTAAAACTGTAAAACATTTTTATTAAACTGATTTGCAGCAGACAAAAATAGCATTATGAATTCTGTCATTACTCGCAGTTATATTAGATTTGTATGTAATTTGAGTTTGTACACGGAAAATACCATCTATTTTATTTTATTTTATTTTATTTTACAAAATGTCTAAGGTAAATTATCTGAAAGGTGCAGTTAGGGAAACATGAGAAAATAAATGATAGTGAAGCGAATCGAAGTGTAAAAGGTCAACAAAAGAAAAAAATGTGTAACTTGGTATCGAAGAATTACTTTGTCAACGGAACATGAAAAGGCTCTCTCTCTCTCTCTCTCTCTCTCTCTCTCTCTCTCTCTCTCTCTCTCTCTCTCTCTCTCTCTCTCTGACAACTTGTTAATCTGGTCACGCATAAAAATAATAATCATATATTTATCCTGTTTTCATGTCACATTTGTGTAGTAGTTAATAGTACTACTACTATTACTACTACTAAGAAAGGAGGAGGAGGGGAGGAGGAGGTTGCCGGGTATGGTAATAACAACCATAATGACCTCTCTACCTGCCTCTATTTTTATCCACTTTTGAAGGTACTCTCATTATCCAGCTGGGGAGACCTTACACAATCCGACCTCCTGTTTGATGACAAGCCGATGTTATCCTATAATCTCAAATCGCCTTCAGGCCCAAAAGCTAACCGAATTCAACTTTCTTTCTAGAAAGTTTCCTCACCAGGAATTCGCGATAGAGGCAGCGGAGAAAAGAGAACCTCGTGAATAAACAGACAAAATGAGGCTTAGTTACTTTTAGTCCGTTCGCCGGCAGTTTCGGAAGACTCATTTGGCCCTTCTGAAAAGTTCAAGAAGCCCGCAACTCTTTTCTTACTCTCTCTTTTTTTTGCGCCGTGTTTCGGACACTTGAACCAGAAAAGGGCTCTCTCTCTCTCTCTCTCTCTCTCTCTCTCAAAAGCGGAATTGTGGAGGAGAACCACACATCTTTTAACTTTACTATTCAGGTAAAGTGATGTTTCTTACAGCGCGGAAAAGTGAAATGTGCTGAGGATACAAGTTCTTGACATACAAATTTTCGTCGCGGTCTTTCGCGCGCGCATCCTTGTTGCGCGTAGACGGCTATTCTGTTGTTCCAGTGTGAGGCAGTCTGTCAATACTTCTTGCCTTGCCTTCGGAATAGAGTTTAAAATGGTCGTAGTTCTCTTTATGCATTAGCAACGTTGGAGCCATTTGGAAAATTGTATGTTGGTGTTCTTCCATGGAAGTATGGATTGTATTTTTACTCGTATAACTCTCTCTCTCTCTCTCTCTCTCTCTCTCTCTCTCTCTCTCTCTCTCTCTCATATCGGGGGTGTGGCGGTGGAGAGACCGAGTTACAGTTTTAATGTCTTGCGCTATGTTTCTGTTTTTACCGATCCTTTTTTAGGCAGTTTGTTTTATCCCGAGTTTAAATTTTGTCGTCCATAAATTCTGTAGGGATTTTTGTCGAGCAATTAGGCACAACCCATTGAATAAAACTCTTAGCTGTACTTACGCACGGCCTCATTACCAATTGAGTATGAAAATTCCCAACTTTTAACTTCCGTCGTAACTTTGTTTTACTTTTTTCCGTCTTTTTTTCTTTGTTCTTGGCGATACTTTTTTCTCATCAACTTGTGGTTTTTGGTTGTACAGAAGTTGGAGAGGAATTGGTTGCCTCTAATTCCTCCTCGGAGGAGGCGTGGTAGAGGCGGGGCTTGAGTGTTGTGGGCGGCAGTAGCTCCTCCCCGTTTGGCTTCGCCTTACCTGTCAGGCACTCTTTGGACGGAGCTATTAACCTATACCCCAGTCCTGGTATTCATCTGCCCTTTCTCTGCCCAGGGAGGCACACCTCAGTGCCCCGCCCTGTGCGGTTATGCTTGGGTTAGCACATTCCGGGGATCCAGCGTTTATTGAGCTCTTGTTTTTTCATTTAATCCTCCATCGACTTTTCACCATCACTACACACCAAATTCCCAGGGTGCCACCCCCACTTCCCCATCCCTCCATAGAAGCTCGTATCCATGCTCCCCTCCCCCTACGTCCCCCCTGTCTCCATCTGCTTTCCGGCTACTATTTTCCCATGCCCTTTCTCTTCCTCTCTCGAAAGCCACCCCCCCCCTCCCCAACCCCACCGTGGCGTGACGTGGAAATCATATTAAAAGGCTATTAAATGTTCTCGATGCCACTTTCCAGTGTCCCGGCCGAAGAGCGGGTGGTGTAGGAGGGAGGATCGACCTAAGTTTCATACTCAGAGAGGCCGTCTTCTGTGGTGGTTTGGAAATCCCTTAAACGACTTTCCTACTTCCCTAACCTTGTGATAGTGGTTTTACCACACACACACACACACATACACACACACACACGGTCATGATGTGAAACCTTATAAATCAGATAGAGATCGTAAAGGTGTTCTGGGCTAAAGGCTTTTTAAAAGGTTACCGTTATCATATCGGTGCCAGTTTGATTGCGCATGATCCTTCTGAATGACCACTATTAGTAGCATTTATTCCTAACCGTCTTGTAAATTTTGGTCGTACTTCGCCTTGTACGTTAACCCCATCGCCGTACCGACCTTTATCATGGTAAAACGACAGCAGAAACATGAGGCTTTCTCAGCCACAAAGCATGAAAGAAAAGATAGACTGAAATAGTGAGTAATGGTTACACTCCTCTGTTTCTTCCGTTACCTTTTTTTCGTCCCTTAACTATTTTCCGGGATGAAGTTTTATGGTCTCCAAACCCACTTGCCTCCCCACAGAATTAGAAGAACACATGCGATGATAAGAAACGGAAGAATTCAATATTCTATTTAGCATGCTGTGACGTCAGTAACGTCTGACAAATGTGAGGACGACCAAAGGAGACGGCTTTTTATATCATTGTGTCCCCGCTGAATCTGCTTCACTGAGCGTGTTATTGGTGCCTAATATTGTTTTCGTTTTCGGGTCTTTAGATGTTTGAATAGTGCATTGTATGCCTTGCGACCTAATATAGACGACGCTCTCTCTCTCTCTCTCTCTCTCTCTCTCTCTCTCTCTCACAGAGGGGAGGAGAAGATGACGACGCAGTTATTTTATTTTGTACCCCGGGAGAAATGATCATTTCTGTATAGTTAATGTTTTGCTTGTAATTAGAATAACGATGACCTACTACTACAGATAACGTGGATTTCATCTATAAGGATAGATACCCGTCTGAAAGTTTGGGAAGATTATTCCCGAACGACAAACTTTGTTATTGGAAGAATGGAGAAAGTAGTACTGTTATAAAGTTATATTTCGGCTCTGGAATAATGATGTATTTTTCTGTAGAACTATCGGTTAATTGCCATTTATACTAGAGGTATAGCCTATTGCTGTTTTGCAGTAAATATCTTGCGTTTCCTTTTAAGGAAAGTGTGCGACATTTTATCAAATGCAGGTAGAACGTCCTCTCCATTTTTCATGAGCATCGCAAAGTGGAATAGTGGTTTTTAAATGGTGAATTTCATGTTATGAGTCTGTTAGAGGATGTAGAAAAATAATAAAAAAAATTTGTTTTTGTATTCGAGTAGTAAATTTCATATTCTCAGTTTTTTCGCATTTAAGTAGACTTCATAGTGGGTTAGCACTTAAAAATTATATACAATTAATATCCGCCGCTACCATGGAATTATAAAAATTTAAAATATCCTTTCCATATTTGGATAAAGTCGAAGTATGCTCATGGAAATGACTGAATTGAGAAAGTTTCGTGCGGTAGAATTTCTGTAAAACATATGAAATATACATCTCAGTCCCCTTCTGAACTGGCGTAAGCTTGCAATGACAAATCCACATCAACGCAAGTAATGCTCGTTATAATATTCTTGCCATTGTTGTCGTAGGTACTTCATAATACTTGCCAATCTTGTCGAGTCTCTCAGATGTGAGTCTTTCGATTATTTAAGGGATGTAAGAGACAATCTGATGGGAAAGAAGGACAGTGCTACCAGTTTCGTGTGTGTAACACACACACACACACACACACACACACACACACACACACACACACACACCACCGTACAAGTTTGATTCATTGAGGTTCTAGTTTTTTAACGATGGAATCTGTTTAGATTAGGAAGGTAAGAAGGGAATGAAGCTCAGTTTGCGCTGTGTAGGGCTTGAATTATGTCCGAGGCATCTTTTCGTTATAGCGACTTTAGACTGATATCTTTGCATAAATTATTATTCTTGTGGGAAAGTTCTCAAACTTTAAACTGTTTCATTTAGTTGATACATGTTTTGATAAATTTGTGTGTGTGTGTGTGCGTCATCTGAAACATCACTTAAAAGTTTTCAGCCGGTGTGAGAGGAGGGAGGAGGAGGAAGAGGAGGAGGGAGGAGGAGGAGGACGGAAATAAATGGTGGAAATGTTTTTGAAATAGACCGGCAGACTTACACGATGCTTAAATTGTTCTGAAGTTAAGACCATAACAAATGGAAGTTCAAACGTCCCAGGTTTTCTTTTTCTCGTCATTTTTTCTCTTTTCAACTTGCATTGTGTTCAATATGAATTTTGTGGAGCCACCCTGCTAGGAAAAAGCACCTATCGGATATATATATATATATATATATATATATATAATATATATATATATATATATTATGTTATATATATATTTATATTATATATATGTGTATACAGAATACATATACAAATACATACATACATATATATAATATTATATTATATATATATATATTATATAATATATATATATATATATCATATCACACACACACACACACACACACACACACATATATATTAATTATTATCTATATTAATATTATATAATTTATATATATATATATGTATTATATATGTGTAGTGTGTGTGTGTGTGTGATGTAATATTATATTAAATATATAATGTTAATATAAATAATTATATGTAAATATATATATATATAATGGGTGTGCCTTGGGTGTTGTGTGTGTGTGTGTGGTGATATATATACATTATAGATATATATATAATAGATATATAATAATAATATATTATATTATATGGTGTTGTGTCTATATGTGTGTGTGTATCATCTTACGTTGATGCCTTTGCAAAGCATAACTTCCCCTCAATAATTGTATGTACTGTTGTAAAGTGTCTGTAATATGTTCAGATTCCATATTAAGTTAGCTTAGATTTAATGTTTAAATAATGTATGTTCAGAGTTCACAGAAGCATAATTTAAGGTTAAGAAAGAGCATAGAGTGAAGGGAGAGAGATTAGCTTTATTTGTGAAAGTGGACGTATCATTCATCACTTGAAGCCGCGTGATTTTATTTACTTTATTTATTTAATTTTTTTTTAAACAGCCAATCGTATGATGTCCAGACACCCACGTGTCGATTGCGCATGTTTCATAAGACCGTTCTCGAACTTTCTGACTAAAATGTTTTGCATTCAAGTGACGTCATAATGTCATTGCGATATTTTTCAATTCATTTTAGTAATTAGACACTTTTGTTGTGAAACTGTTTGATATTACCGATAAATTAACTCGTATCTCTCTCGATTTGTCAAAAGAGAATTTATTGTCTTCTAAGTAATTTAATTGTGAAGTAGAAATAATATCTCGTTTGCAACTGTGGTGACGTCATTGTCACGGGAAGGACGCTCTGTGCTTGCAATAGTATTCATTATTCATATCTTTCGTGTTAAGAGATTTTTGTTGTCTGAAACTGTGTAATATTAAAGATTATTTATATGGAAACCCCACTCTCTCTCTCTTTCTCGTTTTAATGAGAATTATTGAGATTATTACTAGCAGTCTCTCTCTCTCTCTCTCTCTCTCTTCTCCTCTCTCTTCCTCCGTCCGCATCCTCTCCCCTTCCCTTCCCCCCCCCCCCTCATCTTCGCCTCTCTCCCTCTCTCTCTCTCTCTCTCTCTCTCTCTCTCTCCCTCTCCATTCTTCTCGTCCCTCCTCTCTCCTCTCTCCTCCTCAATCCTCTTCGTCTCTCTCTCTCCTCTCTTCCCTCCTCCCCTCCCCTCTCTCCTCCCCCCTCTCCTCCTCTGACCGAAGGAAATTTTGATTTTTTGTATTAACGTAAAGATTTTGTACTTACATGGTCATTCGTAAATTTTAGATTTGTTTAATTCTTAATAGCATAATGGTTATTTAAGGAATCTGAACAGACACAGTAAATGTGTTTTTGTAACTTCTCCTGTGAAAGAATATAGTGCATTTAGAAGCTGCAGCAAAAAGGAAAAAACTAGCAGGTAATGTTTTATTACAACTTTTAAGTGGTTAGGTAAAATTATTTCATTTTTTATACATTGCAATTTTTTTTTTCTGTATTTAATTCTTTTGAAATGTTTATTTTATGATCTGTGAGATAAATGTTTTCCAAGTGTTTTTACATTTTTGGTAGTTTTCCACATTGTGTCTTTAGATATTTTTGCATTCACAATTTGCTTGATTAACTTAGGTGTTTCTTAATGATTTAACAGTGCATACATGATTTAATTTAACACTTGTGAATTATTTGCATTTATGCATACATGATTTAATTAACACTTGTGAATTAATTTGCATTTACTTAGATTTCTTTTCAAATATTAATTATTGCTAGTCAGTTTCAATTATGATTGAAAAATTTAATTTCTTGATTAATTTTCTTGATAGATTAATTGATTTAATTTTGCTTGATAACTAATTCAAGAAATAATTAAACTTTGTCTTGTTTTCAGGTAATTGTAGATTTCCCTTATAAATTTTGAGCTTAAAAATAAATTATTTGTATTTAAAATTTTTATAACAGTGTTTCATTTATTGACCACCAGTGATAGAATATTATTTAAGTAGAGTTTTAGAGTTTATTTGTGCTGTTTTCCTTCAATTTTATTGAAGGGAGTTAGAACAAAGGAAATACTTAGACTTAAAGTTGTTGGAGTTATGCCCTTTAATTAATTTAATCTCATATATAATTACCTCACACTTGTTTTAAAGAACTTAGTCTGATTTCTTGCATGATCAATAAGTTTTTAAGGGACCACTGTTACCTTTAGAATAATCAGTCGTCTTTTATCTGTGATGAAGTTTCAGGTGTTTGGCTGTTGTGAGGTAACTATATTTTGATTGGTAAGTGTAATGACCAGATAATTAGGCGGCGGTTCGTCACAATATATATATATATATATATACATATACAATATTATATATATATATTTATATATGTGTGTGTGTGTTTGTGGTGTGTGTGTGTGTGTGTGTGTGCAATATAAAAACATCGTATTGTGCTTCTAAGTAATCAGTAGAAGGATCCACAGTAATATTCTTGTTTTACAATACGAATATATTTGTAGAAATATTTACAAATATATCTTGTCTTAAAATGCAAAAATATTACTGTGGATCCTTCCTGATATATATATATATATATATATATATATATATATATATTATATATATCTATCTATATGTGTGTGTGTGTGTGTGTGTGTGTGTGTATGTATGTATGTACTATTGTACTATATATATATATGTATGTATAAGTGTATGTATGTATATATATATATATATATATATATATATATAGATATATATATATATATAGGTATATAATATATGATATATATATATGTGTATATATGTATAAAAGTATATATATATATATATATATATATATATATATATCTATATATATGTGTGTGTGTGTGTGTGTGTGTGTGTGTGTGTGTGTGTATGTATTGAGGCAAGAAGGATCCACAGTAATATTCTTGCATTTTAAGACGAAATATATTTGTAAATATTTCTACAAATACATTCGTATTTTAAAGCAAGAATATTACTGTGGATCCTTCTACTGATTACTTAAAATAAGCACAATACGATGTTTTTATATTGCACATATATACTATGTGTATATATAATATATATATTATATATATATATATATATATATATATATATATATATATTGTGACGAAGCGCCTAATTATCTGCATCACAGATAAAATACGACTGATTACTCTAAAGGTAAAACTTATTGATCATGCAAGAAATCAGACTAAGTTCATTAAAACAGTGTGAGGTAATTATATATGAGATTAAATTAATTAAAGGGCATTACTCCAACAACTTTAAAAGTCTAAGTAGTATATAAGATATATATATATGTGTGTGTGGTGTGTGTGTATGTGTATATGTATGTATGTATGTATGATGTATGTAATAGGCCCTGTTCATGCATATGTATTTCATTGTATAGACAGTGACAAAAATTCGTATGCAAGAGAATTGTGCTATGATATTGTTTATGTACTTGTGAACAATACTTGTATATGTACATTATATCAAAATAATGTGTGTGAATAATAATTTGTCCAGGAATGCATGAATACTCTACTATTTCTCTTGGCAGTGACTGCATCGCCTGAAGAAAGGTTTCCTTGCTTTGGGCAGACTGAGCAGGAGGCGTTATTGCATTACCTTGACATTAGATGTTAGTTGTGTTTTGGAGGAAGTCAGTTGTCTGATGCCAGAAGGGAATCTCTGGAGTGAAGTTTCACTTGGGGAAGGGGGGGGGTGAGGGGTCACGGTGAGCTTTGGGTTTTGGGTCGGTGCTCGGGTAGGAAGGAGTCTTGGAACTTGTGGGGTCGGGGGGAGGGGAGGGGGAGGCAGAAAGGCATCGTACCTGAGAATACCTGAGTAGTCGTAATACTCCAGTCAATTTACCTTAATTTGTTTTGGGGCCGCGACTTGTTAGGCTGAAAGTGTGGGGGTGGGTTGGTGGGGGAGACTCATTTCTGAATGAACAATAACTGTGTTTGGGATAATTCTCCTTCGCAGTTGGAAGGTCTTACTTGAGTAATTGGGTAAACTTTTCTGCTCTGAGTCGGAGGAGATTTCACATATATACTCGATCTGAGTCAGGCATCTTATGAAGTTTTGATGAAGAAGTGCGCTTATCTGTGAACGTGCTCTTATCATTTATTATTACCATTTTAGTTCACAATGAACATAGTTTTGAAATTGCTCTTTGATGTTTTTTTTTACATTGTCAGTTTACTCTTGAAACTGTGAATTTGAAATCATTCTTTGATTTTTACCATATTGTCTTTGTTTATCATTAATATTAATTAATGTAGTAAAAATGCGTACCACTAAGAACAATAAATATAAACAAGAGTGTATATTGAGTGTGGAATGGTTTAAAGGGAGAGGTTCCTGGATGCAACATAAGGTATCATTAGCCCTTATAGCAGGCATTTAACCTTACACCACAAACGGTAGCAGTATGTGACATGGACCCGCTTCGTATTTTGCCCTTAAATATCATGTATTTCTAACAGAGTTAACTTGTTACAATCCAGAAAGTGGCTAAACAATTCTCTCTCTCTCTCTCTCTCTCTCTCTCTCTCTCTCTCTCTCTCTCTCTCTCTCATCTCTCATATATATATATATTATATATATAAATTTATAATACAATTATGCCTTCTGTAAACCAATTCAATTATATTTTCTTATGTGCAGGATAGTGTAGTATAGAATATAGTGGTTAAATACTTTGAGATGTCGATTGTTTCAGTTTGTTTGGAAGCGGCAGTGATAATGAATCGTTTGGAAAAAATATTGAATATTTTCATCCTGTTATGCTGGATAAATATTTTGAATGTCTCCACTACTTAAATGCGATACGTGTGACTCTAACAATAATTCGAGAACAAAGGTAATTAAAAAAAGAAGCCGTGAAATTTTAATGATGCGGCCATTATGAATGCTTGTATCTTGAGATATTTTTTAAGCAAATTCTATTTTTTTTAGATTTAAAATTGTTTTGGTCATAACTCTTTTTACACCTTTTTGCTTTTGAAAGCAAATATTCTATTATTTGGTTGTTGCTTACGTTTTTTTGACACAAATTCCTATTTTTTTTTTTTTTAGATTTAAAATTGTTTTGGTCATAACTCTTTTTACACCTTTTTGCTTTTGAAAGCAAATATTCTATTATTTTGCTTACGTGTTTTAGCACCCAATCTTCCTGAAATAAAATACCGTTAACTGATATTTGCTTTAACATGTTCATTAAGACTGTTAATTGTTAGTGTTAATTTATATGTTATACTGTGAATCTTTTAATCGTGTTTTCGGGTCATAGGGACAAAATTTTATTTTTCATAAGTTATGTTGCCTCTCATGTGTTCACAGTTATCGCCCGCTAACACAAGTAGAATGATAAAGAGAAACGAGAGACCCCAAAACAAGGAAAAACAGAGAAACAATTTGTTGTTGATGGAATTATAAAACATATGCTTCTCAACATCATGAATATGTGGAATGTTAATAACTTCCATCCACTCAGATATTCTTTTAATAAATGTTTGAAATGTTAATGAGTTTCCTTTCTTTACTTATTTCAGTCATGGATATTGTAAAGTATTTCAATTTTGCTTTATTCGGCTTGAATGTCGATCCATTTTGGGGGCGTGGAGGTAGGTTTCCATCGTGAATATATAGGTGTTGGGGGCTGAGTTAATATTGTTCTAACCTGTTTGCTTAAAATTTTCCCGTCAATATTATTTTTTGTTAGTTTTCGTCCAAGTTTCGTTATTCCATGAAGAATCCGGTTGGCGTTTTTTTCGGCTTGAGTTTTTACCATGGTTCTGTTGGTTGCTGATAGTTTCATGTTTAGTTTCCAACATCAGTGTTCCACTGTTTGAATTTTCACGAGTGTGACGTTTTTTATCATAAGTTGTCCCATCACGAATATTCCGTATATTTAGCCATTTTTCCATTTACGTTTTATTTTGTTATGACGTTTTGTTTAATTTTCCTTCGTCTATAAATATCAGATGGTGTTGACATGTCATTTGCTAATTCTCCCTTTGGGAATGCTTGTCCCATCCCATGCATGGATATCTTTTTCGGGGTTTACTTCACTGAGCTTATTGTTAATATTTGTCTTTGATCTGAATGACGATTTTTATAGTTTTGCAACGAGGAATGTTAAAATAGCTCTTTTAAGGTTTTATAAATTTCTATTGTCTTTTTTTTATTCTGTTCATTAGTTTATTTTTTTCATTTTCGTGTAGAGAACTGGATTCAGTTGTGGGACATATCAGAGGGTGATTTGCATAGTATTAGATTGGAGTAATTGCTGCTATCGTGATATTAAAGTTCTCAATTTCTTCCTGGATTTAGTTCAACTCCGACAGAATTTTAACTGATTTTTTGTGTATTGTACAGCTAGGGTTCCAGGTTTTCTGAAAGATCATTGATGAAGTCATGTTGGTGAAAGAAAGAATTCCGGAGTTTAGTTTCTTGTGCGGCTTATCAAAGTTTGCGTTACGGGTAGAAGGATTTATACATTTGCCTTCCCTTGTGCACATACAAACAGAAATTCTTTGTATACCATTTGGGTTATCTCATCTTGCAATGATGTAAGAGTAAGTCGGATGATTCTAAGCAAATCAGATTTATTTCGAAACAGCTTTGTATTAACAGGTCCTGATAGTTTTTCTTAAAGGTGTATTTGTCAGAGAGAGAGAGAGAGAGAGAGAGAGAGAGAAGAGGAAGAGAGAGGAGAGATAGAGAGGAAGAGGAGAGGAGAGAGAGAGAGGTTTAATTTCGTCTATGTGACAGTTTCTCTTAACAACTGCAGCCTAAAGGCTCTGATTGAGATGTAATGCATATACAGCTTGGTAATGTTTATAAGCGACTTACAAAATTTTCTCCTTGAATACAAATGTCTCCCTAAGTATTAGAATAGTGATTAAATTTAGAAGTACTTTTTAGTCATCATTACCTCATGTAGGTGACTGTGACTTTTTGTAAGTTTGAGTACATAACTTTTAAATCATAATTTACTTCAGACTTGCTGAACACGATATTACTCTTGGATAAGACTTTTCCCCTTCCTGTACGGGCATACTAATTGGGTTGAGTGTTGATATTATATGCAAGTTATTGCATACGAGGCTGTGGTAATGGGATTCAAGTTACTAATCTGATTGTAATTACGACAGAGAAGATTTTCTCAATTATCAGCGAGTAATTTAGCAAATATAATGAAGTTAGGTGCTTTGACAACATATTTAAAAATAGTATTTGTGCTATAATGCTGTTTTAGATATAGACAAATGTGAGAAGCGGCAAGTGACGGAAATCCTGAATCAAGGTTTAGGGATCTTTCAACTTTGATCCATTAATGCTCCTCTCTCTCTCTCTCTCTCTCTCTCTCTCTCTCTCTCTCTCTCTCTCTCTCTCTCTCTCTCTCTCTCATGACAGCTCGCTCGTACAGCGATATTGCATGAGCAAAATCAACAAACGATCAGCCCCGAGTACTCGTTTTACAGTTGAGAAGTGAAGTGGTGTATTTTTCATAATCCTGCTCAGATCAACTCCATCCCGTGTGCTTGATGCTTTTGTGCTTTCAGTCACGTCCCGGGAAAATGTACATAGCACTCTGCCAGGGATGGAGAGAGAGAGAGAGATTCTGGCGTCTTTCTGTTCTCAATTCTAGAGGTTTTGTCACCAGTCGCCCAGTGTTTGTCATTTGATTTATCTATTTATTTTATTTTGCCTGGACGCGTTTCGAAGTTAAAAATAAGAATAAAAAGTTAATTTGGGATGATAGTTTTAACCAGATGCTACCCCAGTTTTTGTATATAACTCGAGTACGCTATGGTAATGAGACTGCACAATTTTTTATGTATACACATATCTGGTAAAAGTGACCAGTAAAATGAATAAATATATAGATTTTAAAATATATACATAATATTTTATGAAATATATTATATTATATATATATAAGTATAATATATATATATATATATATTATTATATTAATATAATTATATATATTTATATAATATCGATAGATAGACAGATATACGTAGATGTATAAAGGGTACAGTAAGGCCGAACATTACCGATTAGTGAAGAATTGAAACACGTTATGCTTCGACAGCTATTACCCGGAATATGACGTTCCCTGGTTTACATAAAGGCATCATTCGTAGTTCCATGTCCGCCTCACACAGGGATTGATCATTGACCAGTTCTAATCTACGGAGGTGAAACAGCTTAGGCCGGTTTCCTGAACAGTTGATTGAGCTCCTGCTAATCTAAGCAGCGAATTGCGTTTTTGTTGCTAAGTCGACAGTGGAGGGTTGTAGCTTTATTTGAAATGCACAGTGACCTCGTTTAAAAGATTTGATTAAACCTGGAATGTGTTAATAATACTCTGAACTCAAATCCTTCCAGGGTAAAATAAAGGCGTATACTGTACCTTGGTGTATATGTATATCGTGCACTATTACTCGCAGGGGAATTTTCAGCTCTCAGATATGTCTAGCAGTTTAGGAATAAAGAGTAGGGTGTAGGATATGCTTTTTTAAATCATAGGGCTTGAAGTATACCAAAAGCAGAGTTCACGTAATGTTTGGTATGTATTATATATATATATATATATATATATATATATATATATATATATATATATATATATATTTGTATTAATGTTTTAACCCTAGCATTTAGTTCAATATAACCAATGTGTTAAATAATATATATATATATATATATATATATATATATATATATATATATATATATATATATTATTTAACACATTGGTTATATTGAACTAAATGCTAGGGTTAAACATTAATACAAAACAATGATATGATACTTTGTAACTTTTTTATATGAGCATAAAACCTCAGTTACTAAATAAGGAAATAAAGGTAAAGCTCTGATAAGAAATGTTACGATATAGTTGAAAAGGAAATAGAGATTTACTATTCTTCATATCTTTTTAGATTTTCTTTCAGGGTAAGTATGTCTGGCTTTGATTAGAGGTCTTTCCCTTTTGTTTATATTGTTTTTAAATGGATAGATAGTTGCCGGTTTTGTAATTCTGTTATTTTCTTATCAGATCTTCAAGATGTAAAAGTAATTCATCTTTATATGTAGTGTCAAATGATTGTTGAATTAAGAAAAAAAAATTTCTGGATTTAAAAAATTTGTCACTTGTATTATGACATAGTTTACGGATTTTCTATTTCAGTGGCTAGCATGTTTTTTTTTTCATGTCCATTATAACTTGGAAAATATTTTGTTTGTCAATACACAAGGTTGTTGCAAAGTTGAAACCTGAGAAATAGTAGATGAAGCTGTGCGGGAATAGCCTGATTCAGCCGTTATACCCAGATGAAGTGGGTGATTTAGTAGATTCGCCAATGGAGAGCCGGCAGAAAGTTAATTTCCTTCAGTATGAAGAACAGCAGTTAGATGCTTATTACCCAATATCGAAGTTCGTGATGAGCTCTAGTTATGGCTGGCGTTTTGAAATCCACGGTTAGTGAGCACCTCATTTTAATTACTTCGGCGCACCTTCGGCTTCGCCTTCATTTTTCTATTTCCTTTCGGGAGCTTCATTGTCCTAATTAAGTGTTTGAATGCGCAGAGTTTATCATAAAGCTGCTTTCTTATTAATCAGTGGTTTCCCTTTGAGCTGCGAAAGTGTTCATAGCGAAAATTTCCCTTGTTGGGGGTTAGTGCAGCCAGTTTGCACCCATTGTACACCGTAGGCATTACTAAAGGATGTTAGCTGCGTCCCTTCGGCACCTACGTAGCTGCACCCCCTTTTTAGCCAATTACTTGACCTCCATTTTTGCTTCTTTTCTCCAGTCTTGTTGTCCTACTACTCTTAACTGTTATTGAGTCAACACGGTTCGATTTTTTCCCAGTACCACTTTTAAACCCGATCTCTACTGTGTTGCTGTCAAACTATTCCAGCTCCTCCTTTCACTACCTTGAACGCCGAATGGCTGGAAATACCCGAGTGTTTGGCTTGACACCATCAATTTAACAAGGTCAAATCAAATCTGAATACAAAAATTTCGAGACGGATTTGCTTTATGAAGTTGCAGGAGTGAAAATAGAGGATTGCTTAGTAATCAGCGTCTTGAGCCAAGTTTGATTCAGTATGGGAGATTCTGGCTTTTAGAAATTTCACTTGCGACGGTTGTAGTTTTCTAATTGACCTGCCTGCTTGGTAACTGGGGGACATGATCGCTGCAATGCAAAGTCCCTTCTGTGTAGCTGTTGCTTGAATGCTGCTTCATTCAAAAGGGCCAAATGTTGCTTACGAAACATTGAAATCATCGTCATCATCCTTCGATATTTATTCTCTCCTTATCCACCGCTATTCAGAGATTATTTCCAATTAAGTTTTCCCAATTTCTTGTCTGTTGATTTTCTTTGTACTTATCGTAATGGTGTGTGTGTAAAAATCTAATATATATCTATCTATGTCGGGTTGATTTCTTAACGAATTCTTTGGTGTACTAGTGCAAACAGGAAATTCTGCATTGATTGGATTATTAAATTTAGTAGATTTACTTCCCTATTTGACATTGAAACACCGTTGTGTCCTTGGCATTTTATGCTTTGTAAGTGTCGATTTGTGGAGCGTTGCGACGTTGCTATCGAAGAGGAATCATTCTACGAATATCACTGGTGTTTATGGCTCGAGGCTTTCCCTCCCTTAGTTACTCCAAACACATTTGCGAGCTCGGGCTTTCAGCTGTTAATGGTGGACGACGTGCAGCACCTTGTGACGGGGACAAATAATGAAAAGCTTTGTAGAAGACACTGGCCTGGAAGGTGAGAGGCAGGGGGGAGGGAGGGAGGGAAGGAAGGGGCAGGGAGAAGGGGCCCATAGGGAGGTAAAGGGGGGGCTATTGATTTGATAATTAGGCAGTGGAGCGGAGGTTGGAGGTTGTAGCCCCCTCCTTCACCCCTTACTTATGCCCTATCCCACTGCTCTCTCAGGAATTAACCACCTCCCATCTGCACCCCTCCCCATTTCCAATATAATTAGGTTTATTAATTTCCTCGTGTATTTTTGTTCCTTTTGGTCTCTCTCTCTCAGTCGTGTTTTCGTGTTTGTAGGTTTTCCTTTACCAATTCATAGGTTCGCCTCTCGTGTTTCGCCCTCGTTTCCCTCCGTCTCTTCTGGCCACATGTCCCTCCCCCCCCCCCTCCCCTCCTACTCTCCCCTTCCCCTCCCTCCCTCCCCCCCAACTCTGCCCCTGCCTTTATTTCCTCACTTCTCACGAACTCCCTCCCTTCCTTCCTCCTCCTCCTCCTCCTCCTCCTCCTCCTCCTCCTCCTCCTCCTCCTCCTCCTCCTCATCGAAATGCCATGGATCCGTTATTCCTCCAGTGTTGTCGCCTCGCGTTTCCCTTCATTCAGGAGCTTTGAGAGTAGAATTATTGTGAGAAATAATAGTATGATAGTCGTCCATTTTCGTTTTTCAATTTGAGAAATAATAATAATAATAATATAATAATAATAATAATAATAATAATAATAATAATAATAATAATAATAAAAATGGCGGTGAAGGATATCATCAAATTTGTAATTGTGAAAATATGGATATATCCCAAAACTAACCTAAGATCCTCTTTGAAGGAAATAATTCGATTCACTATACTGGATATGCCTGACATAGCCAGGCTATACGCGTCAGAATTACCTTCCTACATGAGTCAGGATTGCCTTCCGTCACAAGTTAGCCTTGTGCTGAGCATGACAGCAAGCAAGCAAGCAAGGCTAGACTTTGATTGGCAGACGGCTACTTTTTTTTGACGGAGTTCAGATTAGCGACACCAGTGGCGCCAACGCTCGCGTTGGGTGTAGTACACGAAGTCTCGCTTTGGTAAGGGGGCCCTTGCGTGGAAGAATGGAACAACACGCCATTAAGGTAATCATACCATTCCCACTTGGAATGCATGGCTGACGAGTATAAATCTTTTCTTCGTTTCTTTTCTCATTCTCCCTTCGTGGTTTTTTTACCTTGTAAAAATCTAAATGTTTGTGCTGGCTTAAATGGAATTCTGACATTACTTTTTTATGTAAACGCCTTGCAAATTCTCTCTCTCTCTCTCTCTCTCTCTCTCTCTCTCTCTCTCTCTCTCTCTCTCTCTCTCTCTCTGGTTAGGCAGTAAATTCGTGGTGGGAAGACCTTGTGAATAGATCAGTCTGTTAAGACTCGGTGCTTTGGAGAAGTGACATGCATGTTGTCAAAGAGTGACTCTCAGGGTTTATACAAGTGAATTGGTTTTTCGAATAATGATTACTCTTTCCCTTACGGTAAAGATCTTGTAGAGGTTAGTGAATAAAATAAATAAATAAATAAATAAACCATCCAAGATCCTACCAAAATTTTAAGTGCTTTCAGATTGCATCATTCATAACACAGTTGTGCGAATTGAATTCCTATTTGTAATGCCGTTAAACTTGTATATTGTACGGGAGCACCAGTATTCCACTCGGAGTGAATTTAGCCACTGTGGCTGCTTCATATGTATGCACATTTGAAAGATGTGGGAAGCAAAGAAAGAATATAATGTGGGTGGAGATCACGAAAAGAAGTTGGTAAGTAAAGGAAAAGGACTTGGTAACGGATGAATGTATGCATGGAAATGTTTTATTCAAATAGTTATTTCTGAAGTAAATGTGAAGAACACTGATTGGATGGAAGAAGCAAATCGAAATAGATGAAGCAAGAACGGTCAAGTACAAAGTGATTTGCTAACCATTTTTCTAGAAATAATTGTTTGTAGATCTCTGTACCTTCCAAATTGAATAAAAATCAACCCAAGTAAAGTGGATTTTATTCATGATTCCAGTATGGCTGCCGGAAGTCGACATTGTAACATATAAAATTTTTAACCGCCAGTGGGAATCATTTGACGTTATTTTTGCCATATTTTCTTGTCAAGTCCTCTTCAGGAATGCTTTGTAATAGTAGTGACAACATATCTGGAGTTCTGAATGGCCACTAAATATTTTCTGTATATTTCACCATAGCCTGGTATATATGAGAAAACTGGTCGTGTCTAGGGCTCTGAGCAACGAGAGTTGAAGAATGAATTTAATTTGAAAGATAAAGTCAAAAGCTTTATTGTAAGCTAACATAAACCTATGAATTAACTATATCCTATAAGAAACATTAAGGGTTTCCTAAAGAGTAAATACATAGATAATTTCCCCGTTTCAGAATTTAATTTGTGTGCCAGTTGGCCATCTGCAAAGAAGTTCCACCTTGCAGCATGTCCTTCAGTCATGAAACTCGGTGAGAAATTAACTGGATGTCTACGACACTGATGGTCTATTTAACATCTAATTAGTATATTAATCTATGTCATGCTCTCCGTAAATGAGTGAAGTTTATGCTAACGATTTCATGAAATCCATAACTGGCTAAGGATGCTCATCTTTCATTGCTGTATGTAACTCAAAATACCATAGGTAATTTGTCTTGCTTTTGAAATGAGAGTTATATATCCAATATTTATCAAAAGAAAACCACAAAAGTCTAATTATTTATGACCTCGACTCAGTAATGAAATAAAAACTTGTTAGAAAAGACTCACGAGAACTTGCTAACGTTTTGCTTTGAGCAAAACTTGGTACGATATGTTATGTGAATTAGATTTAGATGTCCTTAGAGATACAGCTTGTCGAATGTAGACCTACATGATAAAGCAGCGTGTAACTTACAGGTATAG
>NC_061099.1:58530324-58575324 GCF_015104395.2 Macrobrachium nipponense | reverse complement strand
TTGCGTGAGTTTGCTTTTAATTTCCTTTGTTGAATCTGTTTTAACGTATAGAGGATATTGGAAATGCGTAGCATTTTAACGAGGTATATTAACTCACTCGTTTGTATTTAATTTCATACATCCTTTGATAATCTGATTGACTGGCGAGTAGATTATTAGGAATAAAGTGCCTTATGAAGAAAGAGGCACGTGTCTGAAGGGACAGAGGATTCCTGACGAACGTCGCTATAAAATCAGTGCTCTATCAGAACACGTGACAACCCTCCCGTGCCGAATTCTCAAGTGCCTATGCACCTATTCACCAATTGTGTGGTGGTAATGCCCCTCGGGGATATGCACTCTGCGCGCACTCTATCCACGGCTCAGCCCCTAATTGGATTTCACTGACATTCGCTTGAACAATGCACGCCAGGTACAAGGTACATGGAATTTTCCACGCACGCACCTCAAATTTACTTCAAACATCTTGTAGCCATTTATAGACACACACATTTATATACATAGTGTATTTCCATATTTGTATGATATATATATATATATATATATATATATATATATATATATATATATATATATATATATATTATATATATATATATATATATATATATATATATATATATATATATATATATATATATATATATATATATATATTGTACAGTTCCACCATTAAATAAAGGGGGAACTGTCTTTTTATGGGAAAGACCTAAAAGGTATTATTGCGTGTCAAGTCGGTAGTTATTTAGACCAGGTTGCACGCTCTTTCAAAGGTTCCACTCCTCATATTTTGAGATTTGGTTTTGCTTTCGTGTCTAACGAGGGTTGTCAGCCCTGTCTTCACCTTTGCCATTTGTACTTGGAGAGAGAGAGAGAGGAGAGAGAGAGAGAGAGAGAGAATACCTGCCTTCCTAACACCTTCAAAATACATTCTTACATTATGTACTACCGTTGGATACCTTACCTGTGCGTTTTAACTGTGGAAGTAATTACACCTAACGACCCAGTGGGTGAATGGCCACAGTTTGTTCAGTTTCCTTGTTGTGGTAGTTTATTTCGGCAGTTCTTTTCGTTAGAATACCACCTACCTTCGAGTAATACCTTCTGTCTTTTCATAATGTTTTCCTCCTTGTGTAGTGGACTCGCCTATTTACCCCATGTCTGACCTTGTAAGAAATACAGTCCCCCAACCTTCCTTTCCCTCTTGCAATAATGTTGTTTGTCCCTGATTTTCCTCCTTTTCCTTCTTGCAGTATGGCTGACCTGGTATGACGTCAGAGAAGGGGTGGTTACGTTCTCTATAATCATCATCTAATTTACATGGGCGTGTGCGTGTCTGTACGCTGTAATGCCTACCCCATGAATCACTTTTATTGTCCTAATAGCACTTAAAGGCTATCAAAAGGAATTCGGGGGGAAAGAGGCGGTTGGGTGGGTAGCTGTAATGAACTGTCTACCCTGTCCAACCTCCCTCTTGCTTCCTCACCCCTCTTCCTCCCTTCCTCCCTCCCTCCCTCCCTCTTTTCTCTCTGTCCCCGTGTTGTTGTCACACGTCTCTTCCTTTTCTCCTCTCTCTATCGCCTCTCGTTTTCCTCTTTGCGCGTCTCTTGTCAGAATAACATCGGCAAAATTATGTAGATTGAAAATAATAATCAATGTCAACGGTATCTTTATAACAATGGCTATTCCTCACTTATTTGTTGTGAAGTTCGATATGTGCAATTAGGGTTTTGCGTCACTGTCCATGTAATTTTGAGACCTTTGGTCGTGTCATCGGAACATCACGACAAGAACCAGTAATAACAGTGATGGTTGATCCGCATCACAATTAATAAGCCATTGATGCCATTGCAGCCATGGGGTCCATTTGTTAAAAAACTGACAACAATGGAGTGTTTATGTATTGTATGAACCCGTTTATGTGATGAATATCCCTTAGACTCCGCTATACTGTTTGTTTGTTGGTTTGTTTTGTTCTTTTGGCGAAGGGACGACGAGTTTCGGGGCCATTTTCATTGTTTGGGTCATCGTATGTTGAAGAGAAAGGTCAGGGCGCCGGCAGCCGTTTTTTTTATCAGTTTTATCGACTTAATTACGTGGTTGGCTGTTTTACGGAAGTCCATAAGCCATGAGATTGTGGCCGAGTTTCTTATTTACTGCATGTGCCCTCGCAGTTTTTTTCATAACTATGAATCTGACAGGTAACTGTTGTGACAGACTTGTAACTTTTTCGATGAAATATAGGTATGAATATATTAAAGGGAAAAGTTGATAAAGAAGGCAGGGAGGGAATGACTGAGGGCCAGAATCAGAAAAAGATTGATTCATGATAATGAATTATGATTTTTTATCAGTAGTACAATCCATTATTCATCTAATTGACAGGTTTATTGTTAGGCAAATATATACATACCTAATTTACATTCTTTCTCAGAAGATAAAAGTTTATGGGTGTGTTTTCCTTCATTTTTAAATGCAATATATCTTTTTACTGTGTTTATGTAGAACTGAATTTACCATAAGTCAAAAGACAAGCAAAACTGTCTCCAGAATTCTTATATACCAATTTTATTTACAGTGGTTGGTCCCTAAAGACCAAAATAACTAGACTATTAAGTTTCTAGTGTTCAGTTGATGTGAGAAGGTTGTTACAACGCGCCGTTTATTATAGTCATGTCCAGAAAACACATTTGGTAGCCTTCAGTCTGAAACCTCCGCGATTTTTCTGATTTATGCAAACGGTGTTGGTTATTCTCTCTCTCTCTCTCTCTCTCTTTCTTTGTACCCTAGTCTTTTCGTGTTTTAGTTATGACTGACGATAACCTGTCGTGCCTTGACTTTGGGCTCCCTGTATATTTTCGTGGATTGTGTAATGTAACGGGATTAGGTGCCAAAGTATTACGTTACCGGTTTAGTGTATCCATAAAATCAGAAGTGCCTAATGTAGTTTCTTCAAAATGTTTGAAGTTGATTTGTAGAGGGTTACATGTGTTTTACTTGCTAAATTTGTAAGTGCCTTTTCAGTTGCTATTGTCTTACATTGCACCCTGTCATAGAAACTGCATTTCTTATCATAGTAGAACCTACTTAATGTGCGGTGAAAAATATGCTTATGAAACTCATTGTGTTTCGGTAATATAAGCTCAAGAGTTGGAGATGATGAAGCTGGGTTAAGCGTAACACGCCGTGTTCAAGGTGACAGAGCTCATTTCCCCTCAGGGCGGGTACGGCCTCTGTACGGCTGGCTGAATAAGGGGAGACGTTAGGTATACGGGAAAGGCGGAAAGGGTGGTGGGTGGGGGGGTTTAGGGGGAGAGAGGGGAAAGTCTGGGGGATACCAGTGAGACTGGACCAATACCTTCGACCTGCCTAGCGATATTGAAAGCTGATAAAATGGCTTGAGTTTAGGGGCCGATAATTGGAGCCCTACGTCGGTGCTTCTGCCGTCCCACGGGTATGGATAGTAGGAGTTTCAGGCTGAGGGGAACTATGCAGGGGAAAGAAGTGAGGGAGAGAAGGGAAAAATAGCATGTCAGGGGTTAGGGGCAAACGAGAGTGATTGGAAGAAAAGGACTAGCTGAGGAGATGAAGGAAAACAGTAGAAGGTCCTCCCGCTTATTTTCCTCACAAATAAGGGGTTCGAGTTACGGGACACTCGATTCACGGGATGGTGAGGGAAAAAGGATGAGAGAGATAGGAAGAAGGGAAATGGTCATTGTGGGAGTTAATGGGGAAATTAGACGGTGTGAAATTAATGTCAAGGAAAGTTCAGAGGAAGAGGCACCCAATGAGAGAGAATGAAATATTTAGTGAAAATGTTGGAAACTGGACTGAACGAAACCTGCTGACAGCCACCAAAAAGATGAAGTCGCTCATTTTCATTCTATTGATTATTAGTTATATCATTATGCAGGGATAGTTTGTCCTCCGTGTATATTAGGATTCTATTCTAAGATGTGAGGAACTTGAGTTTGATGCGTAACATGAACATATTTCTGGTCGATAGGAGGGTGGTTGCATACGTGCGCTCGACGTAGGGAAATAATTACTTTTTTTTTTCTAGCGCTCATTGTTTCCAAGAGGTGCACAAAAATTCATTCCTGATTTAGAATAAGTATGTGGTATTTCAATTTCTCTCTCTCTCTCTCTCTCTCTCTCTCTGTTCATTAAAAGATAAACTACTTATTGCATTGGGTCGTAACACCTGTCAGTGTTCAAGCCATTTCTCATTGCGATGAGACTCGGATTCCTGTAAAGGGAGTTGTTAATTGATTGTTTCGTTAACTGTTTTTATAAACTGGTATAAAACTATTTTTCCCAGTGTTAAAACATCTGCTTGCTGGCGAAGGCTTAAACACATTCGCTTATAAATGATATGAAATCATTTTTTTCATTTAAAAAGTTTACTTGATTGAATGGTGGTCGTTACGTTAATTCCAAGTGTTAATAACAACGAGTGCAAAATGTTATAGTAACATACAAAAAAATGACGTACACGCACACACATATATGTGTGTGTTTGTGTACTATGTATACGTTTAATTCTTTCAATTTTCATAAAGATTAAAATAATCGTTTCCGTATCGTCACCTGTCTCCAACAAAACCTGCAGTCGCTTGGTAGCGGCCTGAAGAATGTCGATGGAATTGGTAATACTCGCTGAGGAAGAGCTTGTTGGTATGGGGTCATCCATGAAGGAGGGGAGGGTGGAGGGGGTTGAAGGGGGTTGATGGGAAGGAGGGAGGGCCCTGATTCGGGGACGAGGGGAGACGGGCGTGTTCAAGTGGTGATCTTGGGCAGTGCAACCATCTAAGGGAAGAATGAAAAAATGAAGGAGAGAGAGAGAGAGAGAGAGAGAGAGAGAGAGAGAGAGAGAGAGGCACTTCCAGATGCTCTTCAATATAGATTAACTATTGAGTGGAAAGGGAGCCAGAATTTTTAAGTCGGTGGAAATTCTCTCTCTCTCTCTCTCTCTCTCTCTCTCTCTCTCTCTCTCTCTCTCTTAAATGTTCCAAATTAGTCATATATATAATTGCATTCAGTTTAATCATGTATTAATGCACATGACTGAATTAAGTGAGATTTTTCAAGCTTCAATGGCCAAATGTTTATGAATTATGAAGGACATGGTGAAGAAATATAGTGAGCCACTTTTCTTGAGATAAACAGGAGAATGTTTTTATATTTAATTAACCTATACAATATTCTTGGCTTAAGAATGCAGATAGTAGCCAAATCGTGTTGCAGGATATAAGTCTTTTCAAAACAATAAGTGGGCACTTAATGCACAGATTATATTTGTAAGGAACTCTCGGTAACAGGGAAATCAGAAACGCGTCCACTTCATAATAATACTTGTTTTCAAAGGCTGAAAAATCAGTCGATTTCACGATTATGAAGTTTAATTAGTGAAAATCATAATTTAAGGTTAGTCAAGTAACTTGGTTAATTAATGACGTAATATGTGTACATTTAAATTTTATTTTTTTTAAGAATTACGTTTAAGATGAAGCCAAATTGATTTAAATGATAACAGGATATAATGAAGTCTGTATATCGGATTACGCCTTAGCTCAGCGCGGAAACTTGGAGGTTGTCTCTACCGGAGATTTCTTGAAAAGTGGAAGTGTGTCTTACTTGTAGGTAACCTCTCCGTGGTCCTTGTTTCGAGGTTGACAATGCGTTAAAGAGGATTTTTGTCATTCTTAGTTGGAATCGTATTATGGACTACCATGATATGATTATATAGCCATAGACTTTGGAATGTCATCCGTGCCCTTGTGTTTCTCTGATCTTCCTCGTTTGATATAGAGCTCATACATCGTTAGACCTGACTGCTTCTCAAATCTTGACTTACTCTGCAGCAACACTGGAATGGAAGTTTGGGTTTGCCTTTCGACCTTTATTTGGAGAGCGATTATTTATCTGGAATTGATTGGACATTCTCGTCTTCTGTATTGAAGCTTTTAGAAAACATTAAGTATTCAAGAAATAGCAGATACCTTTGTAACAAAGGGCAGTATTTGGTGCTCTTCATTGCGAATAGTCCAGTACCATCGAACAACTGCATTCGGTATCTGTCGTACACTGCGAAGGCGTGCCAGTGCTTGAAGTGCGCATGTGAATGCACTACGCCCAGCTAAATAGAATGAAGTGCTTTAATCCCTTGTGCTTGAGGGATTCGTTGCCCATTTTGAAAGGATTGAGTAATTATTTGTCTTTTATTTTATTTTTATTTTTTTTGGGGTGGGGTTGGGGTTGGGATCGTGCTGCCCTCGCTAATGATTTTTGATGTTAAATGCAACAGAGATGTTTCAGATGTGCGTAATGCATGCTCGTCACAGTGTTTGGTAATTGTACGTGTATGTATATATATATATATATATATATATATATATATATATATATATATATTATATATATATATATATTTATTAATTAATTATATATTATAATATATGTATATGATATACTAGATTATTATATTATATATATATATATATACACACACACACACACACACATATATATATATATATATATATATTATATATATATATATACATACACAATATAAATTACATACATACACAATTTTCAGGGTGAGCGTGAAATCCACAAATTTTACGTGTAACACACATAGAACTTCATTAATTTGGTCAAGTGTTAAGATTTGTAAGCAATGCTAACTCACTCTTACACAAGCGCGCGCTCTCTTAGTAGATGTGCTTGCGAATCAAATTTTTACATAAACGTTAATTTTTATACATATAAATACATTCTTACTTGCTTACATATAGTATTTTGTAGAAAAGATAAAAGGTAAAATGTATTCAGCTTTATATAAAGCGAATATCTGTGTCTGCGCTCGTTGAAATCCTTCAAAAAGAAGCTAAAATATTGTCGAATTGGCCCGGTGTGAGCTTCCTGCCTTGTTCTAAAACCTGAAAATCAAAATAATGCCAAGTAGCATGTTCTCCACAGGTGTGTCTTTCAGTTTTTATAATAATAATAATAATAATAATAATAATAATAATGAGATATGCATACAGATAAAAATGGGTCATTATAAAATAGAGTAACGCCACATCATTTGCTTTGTTGGTGCAGCGTATTGTCAACATCATTATTGCACATTCTTTCCACAGCGTGACAAATTACCTTTATCGTTACGGCAATATAAATCATACCGCCACTGATTGGTCAGTCTCAAATGAGAGAGAGGGAAGAAAGCACAGAGATTTTGGTACAAAGTAAAACTTTTCTGTTGCATATATATATATGTGTGCGTGGGCGCGCGTGCTCTTCACCATAAGTCTTTCTGAAGGGGTGTGGCCGGGATGGTAGACAACTTGAATTTTGGATGTGTGTGTGTATGGTTTAGTTAGTGAGCATACAATCATGATTTTGTTTTCCGTAATAAGCAGAAACATAAGATTTTGTGTTTTATAACTATGAAAGCAGGAAACGAATTGCGGTAATGATTTTTGAGCGCGAAGCTCCCCTGTGATTGGACATGCACCGAAGCTCAGTAATGTAGCACTGCGTCATTGGCAACCACTGAATATTGTCATCTTTTGACGGAGACAACACAGAGACGGGGAAATGAACAGTCTGGTCTGGTTTAGCTGACTTTGAAACGGGTACGATTACGCCTCAAGGTGAATTGCCAATTCGTAGTGGCCTTGTCCTATTATATAGTTCTCTCTCTCTCTCTCTCTCTCTCTCTCTCTCTCTCTCTCTCTCTCTCTCTCTCTCTGCGATGAATGACAGGTACTTTGGTTCCGTGATCTGGTCCCATTTTTTGTAAACGTCCTTATCTCCTAGATTTATTTTCCTGAATAAACAGTTTAGTAGTTTTGTTGAAACGTTTAAGAAGAAAGGCGGCTTGATCTGTACTCCGAATCCCTTGTTTGATTCCTTGGAGTCAGTTTGCAGTCTGGAAAAGTGCTTTGGGCATCAGGAAGTTCATTGGTGTGAATTGCACGCGGATAGGATTCGATGTTTATCTTTAATTCGTGTTCCTTCGTTGCGTGAATCATATCACGCCTTATTTGAGATTGATTTAAGATTTTCAGTCTGATGAATAAATGATTCACATATTATTGCAGATTATGTAATTATGGCCTAGATCGTAGGTTATGGACGCCTTCTGCATTGTAATTGGAGTGTAAAATGAGTGGGTCGGATTTGTCCTTTCCGGAACAAAGATCACTCTCGTTCAAGCGACTCATAATTTATATTAGCCTTGTGCAGTTGATTGCAATCGCTTATTTTTTACGCTTAGCCGGAGGGACTGGAACGTCCTTGCCAGTTTGGTGGCCAGGCCCAAAAGGGAGGGATTGAAACTTAGGGAGAAGAAATTATAAAGTATTTTAAATAAACACAAGTTGAATAAAATTAGCTAGGATTATGGAAGAAAATGTCAGATGCTCAGTAAGGGGAGTCACCAGGAGTGCGGAAATTTTAATAGCTTTCGGGATCATTCGAATGTCCTCGGATTCACCAGTGAGAGAGGGACAGCTTGTTTGGAAGTAAAATGCGTAGGTCATTTTATTGTATATTTTTATTTTATATATTTTTATTTATTTTGGGTGGTGTCCCGCTTCCCTCGCCACTGATTTTTGATATTAGATGCAACAGAGTTTTGGTATAGATATAACACACACACACACACATATATACATTGTATATATATATATATATATATATATATATATATATATATATAATTATTATATAGTGTGTGTATGTATATATATATATATATATATATATATATATATATATATATATATATTATATAAAAGCATTGTAGTTTGTATGTTAAGACGCGTGAATCTCATTTGAAAATGTATCATGATAATCAGTTTATCCGCTTAGGTATTATCTGTACTTTTACGCTCTGCGTTAATTGAAGTAAATAGCATATTATTCTTTGGAGTTGTCAGTTGGCCTTGTATCATGAATTAAATCTATTATGTGCATTCGGAAATATTTCTACCGGTAGATTATCTTGTATTTGGTTGGATTGAAAACCATGACCTAAGAAAGAGTACCCAGAACAAATGAGGTGTGGTTGGATCTTTTAAAACTGCCAACTAGATGGGAGTGTTTTGTTTAAGTTTTTTCTCAGAAATAGATTTGTTACCAAACGTATCAAAGAATGGTTATTTCATTAGGCGTATTATTTTACTCCAAATGTTTTGATAATTTTGATGACAGTTTTAGGAGTGTTCTGTATAATTTTGTTTTTTTTATTATGAATAGGATTTTCATATTTGAAACCGAGGTACAAGGAAAGACAATCATATTGTGGCGGTTGAATGTAAAATATAAGAACGAATATGGATAAGAGAATTAGGTATATTCGCGAATAGATTACCAGGTTTCCCACTTGAAAGGATATTAAAACAATTCAGAAACCTGACTGAAGGAAAATGGCGAGTTATCAAATGCTTGTTATTTAAGGTGGATGAGTTTTGATCTGTTGTTTATTGAAGGCACTGCGTAACATAATTCGAGTATTTGAATGTGGCGAATTGAAGACCTTTATGTAAGTTGATCAAAATTTTGATAGGGATCGGTTTGGCTCTTTGAAGTCAAGAAAATCGGGGAGAGAGAGAGAGAGAGAGAGAGAGAGAGAGATTGAGGAGAGAGAGAGAGAGAGAGAGAGAGAGAGAGAGATGGTATTTTTACACTGCTGGAATAAGGCTTGGCACAGAGGTAACTATGTGATAATGTGCTTCCAATCTTTTTATTGAAGTTTCAGTATGTATTTTCATCATCAAGAGTTCTCTGGTTTAATATTCATTTACTTTAGATAGAGAGGTAAATGATGATCAGTAGGTCTACATACAGCAGAGAGAGAGCGCTATGTAGTGGGAGGCTGACCGTTTGAACTGATAGGAATACCCGTAATCTGACCACTCCATTACATCATAGACACCCGAAACGGCACCATTCGGCATGATTGGATGTGATAAGGCTGTCTTTAGATTAATGAGGAAACTAGGCGCAGCTACGGATGTCATTGCCTCTACGAGGAGGTAATTGCCATAATGATAAGCAACATTGCTCTCTTAAGATAGCCATTCGACGAGAAGAAGGTAGTCGAGTAATCTAAGGGTGGACTGTGTAAGAAGAAGAAGAAAGAGAGAGAGAGAGAGAGAGAGAGAGAGAGAGAGAGGGTAGGAGGGTAGTAAGTGTTCCTAGGAATAGATAGGGAAGCCCTCTGAAAGGGCTGTGAGGGGAGGGGCAGAAAGAGCCCTGGAGGACGAAATCCTGAGTAAAGTGGAAGACAATAAAAGCGACCACTTGACCCGCGGGCGTCATCTTCTAGTGGCAGGCATTGATTCCTGAAACTCGAGAGGCCCCTGTGGACTGCCACGCCACTTCTTGGTGCGCACCGCCGTCGTCGCCTCTTGTCATTTGTCGCAAGTATGTAATGGAATTGGGCTGCGCCGCCTCTCCTGGGACTCGCTACGGATCCTCCGGAGTAGTACGATGAAAGGAAGCCTTTCTGGTCTGCACTCCATTATTAAGCCTTGCACTGGTTCATCATATCATTTGACATTTTTTTCTCCACCTGCGTTTTTCGACGCATTTTTTCTGTACACAATAATGATTACTCGAAATTAAAACCCTGACTGCTCTCTTTCAGGGTTTAAAAACTCTAAATGAAATAACAAACCCTTGGCAGTGTTGGGAGACCCCATGGAAACATTTCGTCGCAAGCTCTTGATTATTTGTTTAGAGGGAAAACTATTCTGAACTTACCTTAGTTCGCATAATCTTTATGTGCAGATTATTATCACTTTAATAGTTCTGAAGCCGTTTTGAATATCCTTATTGGAAAGTCTTACAGGATAATGTCCACGTTGAGAGTGAAAGCATTAAAAGTCTCGTGATTTGGTTCCTATGTTGCAAATGAGAATATGTTTACGATTATGTCTTATTCCAGATGAAGAGCATTGGGTCTTAAAAAAAATCTTACTCGAGCGTTAATGTATATATATTGCGTTTTATTGTCAGATGTAAAAATCCTCCCAAAACAAGAGCTTTATTTGATAGCTCAGGTCTTTCGTCAATCATTTCTTGAACGCGTATCGCATTTTCATCGATAGCAGGTCGAGGGTATTCAGATTTTCATCAAAAGCAGGTCGAGGGTATTCAGATTTTCATCGAAAGCAGGTCAAGGGTATTCAGATTTTCATCGAAAGCAGATCCAGGGTATTAAGATCAAAGGCTCAGTTGATTGCGTGTTGTAATTATATAGTAATTCAGTTATTCATGTATTTATTATATTCAGTCCTACCTTTTTGGGTATACCTGTGTCCCTCTAAGGAAGCTTTCATGGCGAAGAACAAGAAGGTTTTAGGGGATATGAAAGAGTCCCAACAATGCAGCCTAAACCTGAGCAAACGAAGGAGCAGGAAATCGAAATTGAAAAGTATAGTTTAGAACTTGCCGTCATTAAATCCCTTATTTTGCCTTCGTATAACTCTCTCAACAAACATATAGTTTTTCATATATACCCGAATTGACAAGTTCTGTTTCCTCTGTATCAAACCCAAAAGGGACAGGATCCTAGGCAGGATTCGAACATACATAAAGTGTGATATTTTTGGCATTTACTTAGTAACGTATCCCCTTTTGGAAATTTAAGAAATAAATTGGAATATCTTCAGCATTTATTGTGTCTCAAGAATCTTAAATTTATTTAATAAAAGGATTAGATAGATAAAAAAGGATATTTAGCTGCCTGTTATGCCTGTTCCATTTTATAAAGTCTGTAGTCAGAAGTTTTTGAAGATGGTATTTCATAAATGCTCAGTTCTCCGTGACGTATGGTTGTTACAAATGTTGGTACTAATTAAGGTTCCGAGTTTAACGAAGAAGGACGTTCATCTCTCAGAAAGGGGTGGATGTTATTCTTTCCAGTTCTATGCCTGTTTGGTGCTCCCTTTCCTTTCTTTTGGGCGTTTTCATTTTTTTGTTCTATGTAGAAGTCTTCCACTTTCAAGTCAATGTAGCCGTCCTTTACTTATACCAATTTTTATGAAAGTAGATCGGACAAGCCAAACCAAATTTACATTCCGTAAATATCTGTCTTTCTATACAAAGGTTTTCGTCATTCCTCAGAAGTTTGTACGAGCAAAAGCACTGACTGATACGTTGTCAGTGGTAACTTACTTCTTAGCCATACGAAAGTTCCGAGATATTTTTCCCCAGAGTAAAATGGATGAAAATCCATATCCTTTCGTAAAAGGAGTTCCTTTTTATATGGATTTATTGAAGGACACGAACACTTTTTCGTGGCTGTTGCGAGCATTATTTCTTTTCATCGTGGAATTAGTTTACTCTGTGAGCCAATTTATAATGTATGGATTTGGTGTTACTTCATGAAAAAGTGTCCTCATTAACATTTTAGTAAATGAAGGTATTTTCTTTTACTCATTCTGATGATATTGTGTATACGGAAAGTGCATTAATGATCAGGCTTATTTGTAAATTTTTTTTTTTTTTTTTTGTCTGCGAGACAGGAAAGTATTGAAAATCGTCCAGTTAGCGGTGAACAAATTGACAAAGCTTTTTTCCAATACAGCTGTCTTTCATATATATTTCAGGATGAGCGTGATGGAATTTTAATTAGAATTTCAACTTCAGTTAGACGAAATGACATTACTACAAAATACTTTTAGTTGGAAAATTGCTTTTTTTTTTAACGGGCATTCAGGAAACTCTCCCAATGATGTTATTAGAGAAACAATTTCGGTGTCTGATGATCGTAAAAAGCGCTATAATGTGATTGAGAACATGTTATGGCATTGAGCTTTTGTCGTCAAGAAATTCTGTTTATTCGTATATCGATTTTCTTAAGGTATTCTATCTTATTTAGCCATATTTTATTTTGTTTATTACGTTTTACTGTTTTCATAATAGAGAATGAATGAAGCTGTGTAAATATAGTTGTTGTCTTCACTTAATAAATAGCTCTGAAGTTCGTTTTGTGTTCAGCAATACTATAATTAGGATCTTAATCTTTCTGTTAGTTCAGTTTCTTATTCTCTGGTGATTTATTTACGATAGAAAGATTGTTCAGCTGTGCACCGACGCCAACAGTGAATAGGTCGTTAAGTTTGACTTTGGTCAGTCCTTCGACTTTTATAAAGTGCGCTTTACACTTATGAAAAGTTTATCACTACAAGGCATAGATCCAAATGAAGACAGAAATTAAGATAGTCTCTCTCCATTTGGATCTGGGCTTAATAGTGACAAGCGTTTTCAAGTGTGAAGATATCTAGAAATTAAGAGAACTTTGTGGTTCTTGAAAATTACATGACTATATGGAGAAAACTTACAAGCATAATATATATATATATATATATATATATATATATATATATATATATATATATTTGTGTGTGTGTGTATGTGTGAAAACATTCACACATGACTTTTCCAACATATTTATTTCTTTGATAACCAAAGGAACAGCATCTTTTTCGAAGGAATCTTTGGAGCCAACGCACAAGAGCTTTAGTTAGGACGCTCTAATGTACCTTGCCACTGTGTTACGAAGACGAGAGCCGGTGTAGGTCTGTTCAAGCGTATACGTCTGTTGAATTGAGCCTGGATATACTAAGCATGTGTGATAGGCACATCGAAAGAAGTGCGAGAAAGTCGAGAAACTGTAAGATGACATCATGGTTCATATATATATATATATATATATATATATATATATATATTATATATACTATATATATATATATTATATATATATTGATATATATATATATATATATATATATAATATACACACACGTATATTGTGTGTGTGTGTGTGTGAGAGAGAGAGAGAGAGACGAGAGAGAGAGAGAGAGAGAAGAGAGAGAGAGAGAGAGAGATTTTTCGCGACTGAGATTGCACACAATCTAAGATCGGTAAGAACTTGTGATTTTGGAACAAGTTCCTAGATGTTACCTGTTTTAAGTCTTAATATTTTCTGTGGAAGAGCAGGGAGCGTTCCTTTCTATTTACCTATTTTTGTATGTATACCGTGATGCTTCAAGACGCATTTCGCAAACAGAAGTTGTGGTAGAGTTTCAGCTCGGCTCTCAAGAATGGATGTGTTGATTCTTGCTAGATGCACTTGCTCTTCAGACACCTGTTCTGAAAATGAAGGATTCCACGTAGGGATTGATGCATTAAGTCCCACGCAGAGTTGCTTGAATTTCAGGAGGCGTGCTTTGGAAATCTGAATTTTCCATTGAAGGGGAGTATTGAATGTGAACTTAACACCTGTGTATTGAATGCCCAAAAATCTCTTTGTACAAAGACAGGTATATTTTGATACACCGGAGGAGGTCGTTTTTAAGCCCATTTTAATTTATTCAAATACTTGCCTTTCCGTAAGTTACATGAAGGTCCATTTGTCATGAGCGACACTGAGTTCGGACGGCATGCTTCCGGTTACTACCTTAATGCTTTCGGTTACTACCTTAATGCTTTCGGTTACTACCTTCATGCTTTCGGTTACTACCTTCATGCTTTCGGTTACTACCTTCATGCTTTGGCCTTGCAGGACATTGGTTTCGTAATTAATTACAGTTTCCTGAATGAACGCTGAAGGTTTTTCCGCCGGTTAGCCTTTGCAGCCGTGACGGCTTTAGTGCAGAACAGATGAATAGAACAAAGAGTGAAAGCGACAGGTATCAGGTGGGCTTGTTCTAGGCAGTTCTGTCTGGCTTTGTGCTCTCTCCCTTTATCGGTCTGGAGCGATGTCGACTGACTGGGTCGCTGCTGCATGCGTCGTCATCGGAAGACGCATGGCACCTATCATTCTGTATGATATGGTGGGCATTCATTTGTATGGAAGTATGAAAGGATTCATTTTATAAAAGTGTGAATGTGTCTATTAGGTTCGTATATGACTACCGTGACTTACCTGTCTGAGCGCCACTCATATTACCTTTCTGCATTAGCACTTCTCTGTTAGCCACCATTGATTATACGATTTTTGTTCATTATAGCTGTCAAATATATTGCTTCATTGTTCGTTGTATATCGTACTATTTTCTATAGAATGTGTAGAATTTTGTGAATGTGTGATATATAATGGCTAGCAATGGTATAGTGGGTATGGTGCAGCAGGTGTGCGCTCAGGTGTGTGGTTTAGCAGAGCTGATGAAATATTCACTAGGTATTCATTGATCCAAACACGCACAAACACACAAACACACAGGGAACTCGCCTCCTTCGACCAACGCCTCCTCCTCCTCCTCCTCCTCCTCCTACTCCTCCAACACATTTTTCTTACTTTTCCATTTCCTCTTTTTCCGTTGTTCTCTTTTTCATCCTTTTCCTGGAGGTGTTCCATTACGTGTGCCTAAGCTGTTCTTTGAGCTCCGTTTAATGGATATTAAATTTTGCCCCTCTGCGTCTGCTCTTTTCTTAACATTTATTTTCCTTCTTTCGCTCTCGCATATTTATGCCGTCGTGTTATTCGATTTTCATGCGATGAAATCCCCTTCCTTTTGATTTAATTTATCTTTACAACTGTCGCTTTCTGAGAAGACATCAGTTATGCTTTGAAAGACGGTTTCAGAAGTTGTTAAATTCATGAAATTGATTTTATTTAAAATATCATTTAGTCATGACAGTATGAGGGTGTTATTTTATGGGTTAGGAGAGAGAGAGAGAGAGAGAGAGAGAGAGAGAGAGAGAGAGAGAGAGAGAGAGAGAGAGAGAGAGATTTGATCCTCTCCTTGTAAACTGAGCGGTTCGTAAGAAAAAAAAACATTTAGTTATAGCATTTGCAGGGAAAGAAAACCTAAAGCAGTGCAAGTATATTCTCCTGAGGATCTAAGCATTGGAGAGAGAGAGAGAGAGAGAGAGAGAGAGAGAGAGAGAGAGAGAGAGAGAGAGAGAGAGAGAGAGAGAGAGAAACGGAAGATCCTTCGTAAAGGACCCTCAGGACGGGAAAGGAAAGACGCTGCAAGATTTTTAAAAAGAATTTTTGGGCGAGTCATATTATTGCTTCATTATTTTCATAATTTAAGTTGGGGCTAGCCTTGGGGTATCTTGGTAGATATGAGAAGGTATGTGTAAGAGTCTAGCGCTCCTACATAAGGTGCACACAAAGAGAGAGAGAGAGAGAGAGAGAGAGAGAGAGAGAGAGAGAGAGCAAAGCATGTAAAAGAGAAGCTGTAGAGGTGAGAGGTAAAAAGGCTGTATAATTGAGAGGGATGTTTAGGGAAATTTAGCAGCGGAAACTGTTCGTATTAAGCTGAAGGTACTGCATAACAAACTAATTACAATAAGAGTAAAAAGCAACTATGTAGATTTTGATAAAGCGATTGTATGTATGTATATATATTATATATGTATGTATAGCCATTATGTCCATGCACACTGAGTAAATAAGATCCAGATAAAATATTGTCGTCATTTTCATAATTTTCTTTGAAAATTCGAAAATAATGCGAAGTTGTTCTTGAGTTATGAAAAAACGTCTACGTAGATTCTTCCAGGAATGCCCCCTGGGTGGAAAATTCAAGTAAAACACAAAATGGAGGTTCTTTGTGTATGTGCGCACTCGTAATGATAAGAGGACCGTTCTCACACACTCACATACATACATACATACATACATACATAAATACATGCATACATACACAACATATATACACAGTCATTATAAATTCACGCGCTCGCACTGAATAACTCAAGGTGTGCGTCAGATATGCATGCAGGGCTCACTGTACGCGTTCAGAGTATGAGAAGCAGCACCAGGCAAATGATAAATGTAAGAGGAGTGGGAAGGAGATGCATCATAAATGCTTGCTGGGGAAATGAGACGGTATTCATGGGATCGGCTCCTCGCAAAGCAAAACTGAAAAGATGAGAGCGAAATGGATGGCGATCATTTGAGATGCGCTTCGGAGCAATATCAGGGAGTATGACCGCCGTCTCTTGGCTCTGGCGTCTATAGGCAGTGCTCGTTTGGATTCAAGCTTCGTCAAGACTACAGACGACGAACAGACGAGGGAACTTGAAAGCTACGCGTCTTAGAAGGAAAATGAAGCTTGCCTCAGTGTTTGATTCCTTTGTGTGTGATGCAGTTTATACAGAACAGAATAGATTGACAGTTTCTTGAAATTCATTCCAGTTTTCAAGGCATAAGGAAGAATCCAGTGGCTTTTCTCTCTCAAGTAATAACAGATCATACCAGTCTTGGAATACCGGTTGGGAATTAGTTGTATGGTAAGAATTTGCAAGAATCTGACGAAAGTATATCCCGAAGCTGCCATTGTCCTTATATGACCTATGTAAAGATAAAATCTTTCACACTTGTGACAGAATCAGTCATGCGTTGGATACATTGGTAATGCAGACTTTGAGTTTTGGAATTTCGGTTTTTGTTCACCGTACCACTTAAGGAGACTGCCTTTTAATTTTTTTTTAATTATTTTTATTAACTAGTATTAAAAGTACCGCCACTTACTTAATGCCTACTGCGGTCCTTTTAGTGCCGTAGATAACTGATTTTATCTTTAGTATCCGGTAAAAAACTGGGTTTTGACAATGTGATGATTGGTGAGATTTTATATATATATATATATATATATATATCTATATATACTAATATGTATTAATATATTTATATACATAACATACATACATACATACATACATACATACATACATACATACATACATACATACATACATACATACATAAACATCTTTCGCTCCATTATCAGGAAGAAGAATTAAAGCAAAGTCGCTTCAAAACCAAAGGACTGTTGTGGACATAATAAGCAGAGAATAATGTCCCTAGTAATTAATCGACTGCATAGGCTGCAGTCAAGAGTGGAGATTTAACTTTCGAAAATAAAATTCTGGCTATGAACTGGAGGAATAGTAGGAGAAAAACGTTTGTTTGTGCATGCACATACTAACTATATATTACACACACACACACACACACACACAGATATATGTATATTTTAAGTTTTTATATTCATTTACTAAAGTATCCGTTGATGAAGATTAGAATGGAATGCCTGTGATAGGTAGATGGGAGTGTGCGCAAGAGTTTATCAATCCAGAGCAGGTTTGGAGAGAAGCCAGGCTATTGTGTGTCCATAGCATTCCATGAAGCGGCTGTTGGTCTACCTGTTAACACGAATGGAAGACGAAGACGCCCTGTGGTCGTGTGTGAAGCAAAAGAAGAAAAGCCATAAGGGCAAGAGCATGAAGCGCCCCAAACAGAAGAATGAGGGGAAACGGCGGGTTAGCATAAAGCAAGCTGCAGCACCTCCCGTTGGCTGGTGGGGATGGGAGGGGAGGGGAGGGGATGAGGGGTAACAGAACCACTTGTCTCTATTTTTTCTCCCTCCTTACACCGAGGACATTTATGATCTCTGTAATTAATATAAATGAGGTTATTACGTTTTCATATTTAGTGTTGCCTCATTTCCCCGGGATGGAGCACGACGGAGGAGCCAGAGAATGAACTCCCGAGAAATCATAAGTATGGAGGAGTTGCCCTTGGCTACACGATTTCCTACTTACTTATTCTCTTTCTTTTATTTTCTTATATTATATTTTGTAGCGGGAGGCTTTATGGAGAGTGGAATTAATGGCGTCACTACTTTCATTATTTTGGCTGCGTCAGTAATTCGATTAGGTTTGGAAATGAACACGGCCAGAATATTTTATCTGGGTTTTCATAGAAATAGGTAAGGTGTGATGGCATTCTTGTACTTGTTTAAATGTGATGAAGTATGGGAATCTTTTAGTTTTGTCAGAAACACCTTCGAGGCTCCATAAGCTTCATAAAAATATGCCTTTACGAATGAGGAACCTTTACTACCTGAGAAGCAAATGTACTGTGCATTCTGTATCATCTCGAATCACTGAAAGTAAATGCCATGACCCCAGTTTAAGACTATTTAGTATTGATTTGATTGACATAATACTCAAAAGTAAATGATCTGCATAATTCGATTATGATTGTGGTTATTTTTGTAAATATCAATCCTTGATCAATTATCCGTACGATTATCAACGTGCGATATCTTTCTCTTCGAGGTCTTGTAGCTTTCTATGTTTATTGTTTCCCATGCAACGTAAAAACACCATAAAGAAAATCTATGTTAGTTGTGTCAACGTCCATAAAAAGACGTTTATTTGTTACTGGAAAGCTCCAGCAACCTGGTCGATTCTTTATAAGGAAATTCCCTTGTATCAGGAAGTAGGCAAGTAAGGGAACGTGGGTGTGATTCTTTGCTAATGCAATACTTACACATTTGCGCAATTCACATGAATGTTTGTGTATTTGTGCGTCACTTAACTCCTAAACGTCCATTTGCATGCCTGTATTTGAAGCTAATGTTCTTTGCCATTAGAGAGAGGGAGTCACACTTTAAAAGCTGTATTGTTAGACTCTAGTTGATTCACATCAAAAGTGCATTTGATGTCTAGGTCAGTCCCTTACGACGCTCCTGATTGGTTGTTGATAAGCCAATCACTGTCTCTCGACAGAGTTCACATAGGCAGGATGTATGTTCCACCTCTCCTGAAAGACGTGTCCCTCAGGAGAGGTGGAACATACTTCTTCCCTATGTGAACTCTCTCGAGAGACAGAGTTTCCAGCCCTGTGATTGGCTTATCATCAGGCAATCAGGAGCGTCGCAAAGGACGGGCCTGGACGTCAAATGCACGGCTGATGTAAATCTACTATAGTAACACATTCTAATAAAAAATCGTAGGCCAACCGTACAGCAGCACCATCAGAACTTAAGATAAGGATCTGCTAACCTTTAGCAGAACGCTACATCGCGTGTGTTCGTTTATGTGTTCGTCACGAAATACATTTAAAAACTGCATATGGCCGATTAAATTTTATCAGTGACGACCGGGTCAGTTTGAGGTGGTGAGATTATTTAAAGAGAACTGTTGGAGGCGAGGCTGTGTCTATGGAAAATGTTTGTTATACGGGAATTTGTTGGAAGGGGAAAGAAACAAGTAATAACTTGATATGCTAATCTGGCTGAATGATTGAAGTTTTAGAACAAATAGAAGTTCAAGAAGTGAGGTCATGCTTGCTACAATGAATTTGGAATGGTACGATAAAGTACATGTAAAGGGCTAATTGGCCTGCTGCAGTAATTGTGAGTAGGTTTTGTTTGCTGCACGAGGTAGATCTGCTATGCTATTCAAGCTGCCTCCTCTCAAAAATAAATAAATAAATAGATAAATAAATAGTGTTTTTGTTGGAAGGGTTGTATAACCTTACTGCTGCCTTATGATTGAATGAACTTATTTTGCATTGCGGAAGCCTAAGTGATTATCGCTCAGACGCTGCCTGGAAAACTGACCATATGAATGAAGACTGCTAGGGCGAATTCATACGAAACTTTTGGTCCAATAGCGTGAGCCCTCGTGCTGGGAGTAAATAACCATCAGCGGATGTCGTGAAAACTGAAGGATATTGTTGTACAACGGTTGCGTATGTAGGTATCGAACTGGATGCTAAGTAGCCTCACTCTTGTATTCGTTTAATCCGGATGGACGAAATTGCCACCAATTGGTTCATCTGGTTTATCGAAAGGATCAAGGCCAGGTACATTAGGACTACGGTTTACTGGAGGTTTTCAAAAACGATAGTGTTTTACTTTAGCAGAGAAAATGGAAGTCGATGTGTAGGAAGAGAAATAGATCTACAAAAACTGAGGATTGAAAGTAAATTAAAGTGTTTGATGCAAAGATGAAATACTTGAAGGCAAGGAACTGGAGGTTTTATTGTTAAAATCAAGAGAGGTATATATACGATATCGTTGGAAATCAGGAAAGGAGGATTTCAGTGTTTCATGTACAGCCTGGATTATTTTAAGCCAAAAGCATTAGAGAAAATCCCACATGTTATTACAAATAAATCAAGTTAGCTAAACGCCAGTCATGAATTTGAAAGTTTTTTTTTTTATGTGGTGGATTATTGGCGGACCTTTTTTTCTGTAAAGAACATTAGAAGACTATTCTGAAAATGAAATGAAAGTCTGAAAAGCAGTTGGTATGCTATGTAATAATATCAAGGAGATTTTATGAACTCAAAACCCATTTTTTCAGACAAATAATGCAGCAACATAAAAAAAGAAACAAAACATTAAAAAAGGCTTGCTGTCGAGAGTTGACTTGAAATATGGAGTGTAAATTTAGCACTGGACTGTCAGACTAGAAATGTCAAAATAAATCACATTTACCTGGATATAATTCCCAGAAATTCACCGCCAAGGAACGAAGGTGACACGTTAAAAAGCCGTACAGTGATGATGCCTTAAAATGAAAGCTGATAATCAAAAGACGATCAGAAAAGTAAACAGTCTTCCGTGAGTTTAATCTACTATCTGGAAATATAGTCCACTGTGTTAGAGTAAAGAAAGAAAGTTTTCGTGACAGGATAAATCGTCAGAAATAATCAAGGGATTATTGATGTTTGAAATGCAGGGCTATAAGGCTGGAAAAGAAGAAAGGAAGTTACTTGACTGTCACACGCATTTGTCTCCTCTGACGCTGGTGGTTCAATCTGTGACGAGTACCCATCTTTGGAGCCTTCATATGTCAACGATGATGAACTTTGAACCTTTACCTTAAATTAAAATCTCACATTGTGATTGATACCTGAAAAAAAAAAAATTGCCCGTTTGAAACTCTCGTATACGAACCCTAAAGTTTTCAGCTGAAACGATTCTGTGTGGGTGGAAATGACCTTCCGAACAGTTTCTGCATCTGGGGAAAAGGGCACCGTGCTCTCGCTGAAGAAGAGGGCTTTTGTCAGGTGTGGGTCAGTGCCAACGTATTGACGGACCAGATGGAAAAAATGAAATTGTCCTTATTCCTGAATCTGGAATGAGGGCCAGGGAAAATAGGAAGGCTGGTTCTCACAGACCTCGAATTCAGAAATTGTCTTCCTGGAAAGACGTGATTAATGTCACGAGAGCCTGATAGCATGTGGGTACGTGTCCCCTCGTAGCTCCAGCGACCCCCCTCCCCCCGCCCCCCACCCCAGTTGCATGGACCTGCTACTCCCTGTCCCTCCTCCTCTTTTACTATTGTACCAAAAGTTTTTGTCCATCGAGTCCGATATTTGGAATTAGACTACCTAATTTCATTAGTACAGATTTTCTGATATTGTATACATTTTGCAGGAGGGGTTCCTTGGAGTAGAAATGGGTTTTCAAGCTCCGTTAATATTTTAATTTCTTTTATTTGAATATATGACTTAACTTTTTTTTTAGGATAACTGTTATTAACGAAAGTTGCCCATTATATGTTTACCACAAGAATATATGTATGTAGTATATAATATATATTATATATTATAGATAATATGTATCTATATATATATATATATATAATATATATTCTAATATTTATATCTATATTAGTAGAGAAATATTGGCACTTCTATGAATAGGATTTCAGTTTGGTTCCGGTTGTGTACAAATAAGAAAAAGTGTAACTTTTTAGGTTTATAGGTATTGACCCGGTAAGGACAATGGCTGCTGTGAACTAATAAGAATTTCTTATTAGATACCTTTCTGATTTCTTGATCGTGTCAGGAAGTGCTGGTTTCATCCTTCGTGATCATGATATCCTGTATAAAAACAGAATCGATTACAGTTATAAGTTGGAGTAAATTGTGTTTGTATGCTAATTAAGGTTAAGAATTGTATATTAAGTAATAGTTGAAATAAATGTTGTTCTGTCTTCATTGTTAATGGATATTAAACTCGGTTACGTAGAAAATAAGAATCACACATGATAAGATTTTTGTCGTGGCCCACCAATGCAGTGCACCTCATTCGGTGCAATGTAGGTATTACTTAAGGTTCTCTGCAGGGTCTATTCGGCCCCTAGCTGCAACTATTTTCATTCCTTTTACTGTACTTCCGTTCATACTCTTTCTTCCATCTTATTGTCCACCCTCTCCTAGCAATTGTTTCACAGTGCAACTGCGAGGTTTTCCTCCTGTAACGCTTTTCAAACCTTTTACTATCAATTTCCGTTTCAGCGCTGAGTGGCCTTAGTTGCCCCAGTGTTTGGCATAATGCCAAAAATTTATATGCATAAAAATCAAATAAATCCAAATCAGATATAGTTCATTGAGTGATTGCTAAACCTAATTAAGGCAGTAAATCCTAGTGTTAAGAAATGAGTTGGGCATTTAATTATTGTATACCTCATATATATGGAATATTTACCCATTTTGTCTTTTACAGGTTCGCACACTATTCGTGAGCGGTCTTCCCATGGACGCAAAACCCAGAGAACTTTACCTACTTTTCAGAGCATATGAGGTGAGCATCAGTTACTTTCTTTTTTATTCTTTTCGCTTGTTCGGGGAGTGAGCCTACAAACTACTGTTATTGTTGTTGTTTTAAGGAAATGACTGTGGAAGAGCCTAAAAAGGTCCGAAAAAGGTCTTTCGCATTGAGGTAAAGATGCAGGAATTTTAGGATAGGAAATCTATGATTTATTAATTAGAATGGGGAAACAAGGCTGTATTTGACCGTATATTTTAGCACGTTTCAATTTACGTTAAAAATCAGAAATATAATGTTGGCAACTTATATGTGAGGGGAAAATCTTACATGCATCCCGAGTAAGCTGGAGGTCGGATCGCTCCTTGTTTTATTATACCATGTACATTGTTGTTCCAAGGAACAAAATAGAATTAATGTGATGAAACCTTTAAGTGTTGCCAGTGTACCCTACCCAGAAGTATTTGGGAGCTCGTCCACATAGCCTTCGACACAGTGATTTTTTAGTATTAGTGACTTTTTCTTTAGCTATTTATGAGAGAAGGACGTCAACGTCGTTGGAACTTTTGCTTGTTATGTGAAGGAATTAAGAGATTAGTTGCCAAGCCGTAGGATTGTCGATTCAGAGGCCAGGTTCCCTCGCGGTTGCAACCTTCAATCTACTGGATTAGGTACTGATTCACATTAAACTTATATGATGTCGGGATTGGCGCATTCCGTTGCCTTCAGGAACAAATCGGCCGAAAGTAATTATCTGATTGGGAACCACAGCTTTGAGTGATGTAAATGCGTAGATGAGCATTATTTAAAGTCTTTGTAATATAAAGTTTATCTTTGCTTATAATGAAACTTTAAGAAATGGGTTTAATTATGAAGCGTTCGCTTCATAATTTTCTGATTATTTCCAATTAACCCAACAAAATTCATAGATTGAATCAACCCGCATTGGTCATTGGCTAACTGATTACTGAGAGAATTTAAAACTGGTTTGGAATGTTCATTGCAGGAGTTCTATAGCACATGTCCTTTATCCGTGGGTGTTCAGTGATTTTCTTTATGAAGCTTGTGCTTTACTAAAGAAGTCGAGAAGAAAAATGAAGAGATTGAGAGCGTGGCAGCTAACTTGTAGGAAGGTGATAAACGTCCTCTTGGAGAGAGGTTCTATGGGTGGATACTTTCTGGCGCCGATGTTTGGGCACCGAACCCATCACGGTGTGTACCCGTTTCAGCGACAGATGTAAAAAGGGAATTTTAACCAATAAAAGACAGGTCAGTACATGAAAAACTGAGTGAAAAGATCGGATTTCTTGTAATATGATTTGCTATTTGACATTCGCGTCTAAATAAACGTAATATCGGATATCCGTGTAAGGTCGGAGTTTCTTCTGTATCTAGTTCGGGGCGTCTTTGTCGGCATTTCGTCTCTTGTCATTTGGTAGCCTGACACGATGTTATGTAGCCAAAACTATTGCCTTCCTCCGTAATCTTGTTTCAGCTGGCATTCACTCCCCTTTCCTTCTTTAGTTGTGTTCGTTTTGTTTACTCTTTTCAGTGACCTACAGTTTACCTATTCTACTATCCATATTTTTTTCTGATGATACAGAGCTCCCCATATCCTCATTACTTACCCACCAGCCTATTTCGTGCCAGTGATTCATTCTAAAATTTCCATGCCTTCCTCATAACATACTCGAATTCCGTGCCTTCAAGATTTCTCTCTCCTCTTCCATCCAGTTAAAATAACTTTGATGGGATCTCTGATTAGTATTGGTGTCTGGATGCCCAGCCCAGGTTGGGTCTGACTTAACTTTGAGAAGTCGCATTGTTCATATCGCCAAGCTCAAACGGGACATTGTTCAGACGTCTTAAATCCTTTTCTTCATCATAGTTATTACGGTTTTATGTTTCTTTTGTCTTTCCCTAATAAGATTGAATCTGTTATTATTATTATTATTATTATTATTATTATTATTATTATTATTATTATTATTATAATACAAAAACCTGTTCATGCGGAGTAAGCGCACAGGGGCCAGTGATTGGAAATCCAAGCTTGCAAGGAATTTGGTGTTCATTTGAAAGAAATTACAGAAGGCGATAGGAAGTACAGAGGGAAGAGGTCAGTTATTAGGAAAAAGATCAATTAATAAATAAATAGATAAAAATATATGCTAGTAAAATGCAAGGCGTATTGTTTTAGGGAACTATCATGTCTCGATCCTCTTCCATACTGCCTCTTGGCGGACTCTCTTTTTCTCCATCTACCATTAGGATCACTGTCACCATAACACCCCTCTGACCACTTCTTCCGCATTTTGAAAATCGGCGGTCCTTCTATTAAACGTTTCAGTGCCCGCTTTTCTCCTTTGGCCAGGCTTGGTAACATTCTTAATGTTTTTTAAGAAGCAGATCATAGCGTGTACCGGATTTCAACCCTCTATTTTCTTCTACCCTTTGCATTTGTTTTGTTTTGGTTTTCCATCACATTGCACTGGCTAGGTCATCAGACCAAACCAAACTTTCATGCATACATACATATATTTATATATATATATATTGAATTTATATAGTTAATATATTATATATATATGTGTGTGTGTGTGTGTGTGTGTGTGTGTATTATGTTTGATTGTAAATAAGTTTATAATTTGTACGTGCTCTGTAAAGATTCGTGTGCCTGTAACTACCTCTTGGCCAACTGCTATGTATTCCAGAGACCATGAAATAGTGTTTTTCGTAAACAACTTTTAAACTGACGTATGGATTTCCATTGTACTAAAGCACTGAGTGTTTCTAACATTGTCCTAATTAGTGGCAGTACACTGAAGTGACAGATGTTCTTAATTAAGCCGTTTACTCTTAGAAAAAAAGACCAACTTCTTCCCTTTCCTTAGACCGTTTCGAATAAGTGTTGCTCTATGACGTATCGGGCGGAGAGCCATCCCCCTTACCCAGTTATTTTTAGAGTTATATATCATACAATATATTAATTTGCTTTAAAAGTATTCTCATGGCTCGGGAAAGAATGACATTTAACCATAAGTCTAACAACTGTTTCAAAAGGTATAATGGAGGATACGCTTTACCGACGTCATTGATACACGTCACCACTTTTGCTGATGGTTGGGTGGATAAGTGCAGCCTCAACCTGATTTTCTCAAGTAAAAAAGTGAATGAAGTACGTCTTTCAATGCACAGTACTTCCGAAAATTAGGACGAAGTTTGAAACGCTCAGCGCTTTAGTGGTGTGGAAGTCCATGAGTCGGTTTAAAAGTTGTTTACGGAAAACACTCTCATGGCCTCTGGCATGCACAGTAAGTCATTCCTAATGATGATGTCTGTCGTCATATATATATAATAAGAATAAAGGGGGATATAATGAAAAAGACAACCCACGGACACCTTGTACTTGTGCAACAGAGTAACAGATTTTGTTCCCCGTTCCTTTCTCTTTTCCAGTTATTATTTTCGTGTTAATACAAAACCCTCTTCCAAATTATATACAACAGCATTGTGTATGTTCACACCCCCGCTGTATGTTAGTAGTATATACGTTAAAATGGAAAAGCCAGTGATGCTCGCTTGTAAAGCTTAATAAACATTATATCCTCTGAAGGAAAGTGTTTTTCCCTTTCTTGGTCACTCGAAGCTTTTCTCTCTCTCCTCGGAACTCGCTGCTTGTGGGCTTATAAATGTCCCTGCAGTGTAATTTGCTCCATGGAAGGACTACGACACGTTGGTCGCGGACTTCCCACAGAACGGGCATCATGGGCTCTCTCTCTCTCTCTCTCTCTCTCTCTCTCTCTCTCTCTCTCTCTCTCTCTCTCTCTCTCTCTCTCCAATTCCATTGTGATGTAAATAGATATAAAGTTTATTGAAATGCATATGTGATGGCGAACTTCAACAGAAAGTATCTTGACATGTGACCTGTCCTACCCATTTCAGATGCCTTAAACCATTTTCGGTTACGAACTTTTATATATGAAGTACGTAGTTCTTGTGAACATCTCCCTGCTTGATATCAGTTTTTAGTTGTCATCGGTGTGGGGGTTTTGTTTGTGTTTCTACTGAACGTTCATTTGGAGGAGCAGAATTCCTATAGGAAGGTTAGTAGTGTCAGCAGCAGCTCCTCTTTAAAGAAAAGACTTACGGATTTTGTTACACCAGACAGCAATGATAGTCTGCCATCATTCCAGCTAATATTGTGACGAATAGTTTTCGTTTCAAGTGACTTTGACTTTCATTATTTCTGAAAGGGATTTTAAGGTGTTCTTTCATCTAGCAGCAAATGTGTGTTTCGAGGAAGGATTGACGTCACTCAGCTGGTAAGTAATGAATGGCGTCCGATTGGCCTCGTGGGTTGTAAGTAAAATGGATTAATGTGCTTGATAGATTTTGATTTAGTTTCGTTATAACTGCGTATTCTGCCTGATTGTATATCATCACCTGATGCTCTCTGGCGTGACTTTGACGAACAGCTGTTGCCTCACCTGTGACACCTAATAAATGGCATCTGTCAGAAATGGCTTGGGTCAAAAGTTGTATTTTCATGTCCCATCACTTGTGAACGTTTAATGAAAACCTATAGAAATATAATATATATATATATATATATATATATATAGTAAATTTATTTATATATAATTAGTATATCTATATATATAGATATATAGATATATTAGATATATATAGATATATATAGATATATATATATATAGATATATATATAGGATATATATATATATATTATAAGATATATATTAGATATATATGATATATATATATATATATTATTTATATATAATGTATAATATATAATATAATGTATAAGACACACACACACCCAGAGATGTAAAAGTAGTGGATTATTACAGCCGACATATATATATATATATATATATATATATATATATATATATATATATATCATATATATATATATATCGGCTATAATGATCCACTATTTTTACATCTCTGGTTAGTTGTTACCATTTCATTTATAAATTAATTTTTTTTGACGGGATGTACCCAATGCTTGCAGTCCCAAAAGTCATTAAATTATTTATTCGTATGCCATTATGTTAATTTCATAGTGCTCGAATGATTGTTAGAGTTTAGTAAGAAATAAATAGATGCAGGGTACGGGGAAAATGTTATCGAAGATCCTCTATCTCTCTCACTACCACAAAGGTCGTGTTCTTTGCTTGCTTATTCTGTAAAAGTATTGCTTTTAATATTCTCTTACTGTTGTTGCTTAGTGACAAGCGAATTAATTTTGCATTGCAGGGCTACGAGGGCTCCCTTTTGAAGGTCACCAGCAAGAATGGCAAAACAGCTTCGGTGAGTATGATGCGGTCCCCTTCTTCTGTACCTCATAATTCTGTCGCATTGCCAGAACTAAATTTCCCAGGGCGTTTATAAATTTCCCCTACACGGTTCAGTCCCCTTGATGGCTCTGGAAATAAGAGTGGATAAGAAATGTCTACAATAAATCTCGATCTATAAGATAAGAATATTTTTCTTCTTTTATTTATTTTCAGTTTAAATCTGACAATTAGGGTGATATGTCTAATACGTGAATATTCACAGATATGTTCCCAGTTTTTTTCTTTATAAATGTATATTGTTTACACGTACATATATACTTAGATGCATACTGTATTTATGCACATTTTAATATGCAACTAATTGTTTTTATTGACTAATGGGTTTTGTAGTTCAGTTGCTTCTGTTTCGAAAAATATTCTCCATTAAATAAAATGGACCGTAATGAGAGCCTGTCACAATACTTGTCTTATCATTCTATGTAAGGGTTTTTATGATAAATTATGTATTCTGGAACAAGAAAAGATATTGTATTGATCAAACTGATAAATATAATGAAAATGAAGGGATGTATTGCAAAGACCTTCACCTGAGTATTCATTTGCTAATAAAGTTTATTTATTGAATTTAATGACAGTATTCTTGTTGTAAAGGATGTTTATTGATCAGTGTGTTTTGCATTCTGCATTGAAGACTTAGCTTAATTATCCCTTTAAAGGTTTTATATATATATATATATAATAAGTGATAATGAATTACTCCTCAGAATGTTAATGAACCTGCAATGGGTATTTATGGCTCTGACCATTTTTCCCAAGCCAAAAAAAAAAAAAAATGTTTTCAAGAACACGAAACCCTTTGATTTCAGCCGGTTGGTTTTGTGACGTTTAGCACAAGGGCGGGAGCAGAGGCAGCCAAACAAGATCTCCAGGTAAGGCCCCATGACTCGGTTGACGCCCTATTAGCTTCTAGTTAGCCCTATTAAACTTTTCACTCATCTGATCTGATCTGTGTGTGTGTCAAACACTCACGTCCCGCGCCCGATGTTATTGCATAATCTGTGAATGATCCTTCATTGTGGGAAACATATTTCTTCAAATTCATTTCCTAGACGAAATTATATTTCTCCTTTGTTCACACATTCATAACCATCATCCACATATTAGGACGTTCGTTAATCGGAAACACAGATTTTACTAAATCATGTTTTAGCGAGGAAAGATGTACTATATAACAATAAGCCACAGAAAGAATTCCCGTTATCTCTACTCTTTAATTCATTTACCCTCCCCCCACACTATAACCCTAGATTTCCATGCCAACATCTTTTACATTTCCTTGCTGTTATAAATAACATCCAGCTTTTATCTTATATCTTATTTGTAATATATAAACAATACCTCCTCTGGTTCTTAGGTCTTTTGTAAGTGTAATTCAACGACTGTCCAATATGAAATTATAAAATAATCTCATTTCCTGTCTCTGTTTGTTATCTTTGGATTTGATCAGGTAATATTCCAAATGAGTTTTTCCCAACGACAAAATTCACGTGAATTCATCTAGTTGTTCTCTTGCTATCTGCCACAGCTGTTGCCTCTGCAGGAATTAGTTAGATGTTGGGAGTGATAACTTGGAATCAGATTTCCTCAGGCATATAAGTTTTTCCATTCATGAGATACTGTTTCCTTTGTGTTCTAACAATGACTTTATTTCATAGCTGCTGCAAAATTTGAGTTAACATATGACATACAGTTATTAGTTCTTTTCTCTAAATTGATTGCCTTCCAAGATTAATAATTGTGTATTTCTCAAATCACTTCCTATTTTAATTATTATGCTTTGATTACTGCAGTTCACAGTTATTTATAGAGTTCATCATATAATAAACTTTATATATATCAGTGAAAATATGCCCTTCTAAGTTATATGTTTCTTAAAATCAGTGGAAGTTTTGTACTGCCAAAATTATTTTGACGTGACGGCAGTTTTGCAGTTCTCATATTAATCATAAATTCATGCAGATTTGGTATTTAGCAGAGTATTTTCAAGATGTGATTTTGTATTCATGTGACTCATTCGTACCCAGAAATTGTGAATCAGTCTCTTTCCCTTGAAAGAAGTCTTTCTTTAGCCAATTGAATAGTTATAATGCTTGTTCATTTCTGATATTACTCGACAGCTATTATACTGTAACGATACTTCTCCAGTATTTGGAATGAGTTCCATTTTGTAAATGTATTAGAATTATATATAAAGTAAATGATGAAAATGAAAATCTGATTGGACACACACTATCTAAGATTTAGTAGTTTTAAACTTGAACTGTGGTCCATTTTTATGAATTACTGCGAAATTAAGTTCAGTTCATGCGTCAAACTAAGGGCAACATTGCAAATTGTCTAAATTGTATATGATGCCTTTCATGTTGGCATCGTTTTCTGTTGTTCACAAATATATTTAGGAGTGTACTTGAGACAGGCTGAGATTTGCAGGTGATACACTTTTATACATTTTTCTCTCTTGCAGATAAAAGCCTTTGGCAAAACTTGACAGCGTGTCATTTGAGATTTGAGCCCCTTCCTTCCAATAGATATTTTTCTAAAAAGAATGTCATTCCATGCGAGGTGTATTTTCCGTTATGCTTTCAAGCATGGGTGACAAAAAAATGGGGAACTCAAATTGGCTCAAAAAAACCCAAAATCGAAAAGCCAAAGAGAGTGAGTGTTTTAAAATGGCGGTACGGTGATGAGCGGCCCTCCTCCTCCCTCGAGGCAGCCGCCGCTCTCTCTACCGTCATTTTAGTTTCATTGATTTTCCACAAATAGATTTATTATTCAATGCATCACATAGCCTCCATCCCATCTTATACATTGCACCGCAAAGTCCTCTCGCTTCTCTGTTGGTATTATTATCACTGCCGCTAGAAATTGACCAGAGAAGTTTCTCTTTTACAATAACGAGAGTTTTTGTCACGAGTTGTTGTCAATGCTTTCAAATTACAGTACCATTTGAAAAAGTCACGGTAAAATGATTATGACAATGAGAAAATGATCGTCTAGTAAAGATCTTGTTTCAAGAAATGTCGAGTGACAATTGATCAGTCGATGATGTATAGGGACTGTGGTGGAGGTGTTGGGGTGTTTATGTACCAGTGTTTGGGTAGAGTCACGGTGTGATTGCACCTGGTGGCCGGCGGCATTCATAAATTTGACTTCATTATAAGTATTCCTCAATGGAATTCATGATCAGACAACAGCCGCACTGTCGTGGCACTCTTCACATCAGCCAACAGATTGAAGCCAGTTCAGACAAATTCTCCACAACACATTATTCCTTTTTTCTCTATTTTTGAGTCACGCCATCTCCACCACCATCATCCTTTGTGGTTTTATTTTGAATTTGATTTCACTCATCACTACACGCGGCCTGTTCCTGGTGTAGCAAGTACAGTGCAACTCTAAAAGTAATTCTTTCTATATATATATATACATACTCTTTCTGAAAGTGTGCTCTACATTTTTGAGGCAATTGATGATTTGCATGTAAGGGAGATGGCATTCTTTTGTTTTCGTAATTGGATGACATGAAATATGTCGTAACATGTTCACTTGTGTAAATGCATATTCAAGATCAAAATTTGCGTACCACACCCTCTGCTCCTTGTTCAAGCAAGACACGTTTGTTCACAGTTTCTAGTTGCTCAAGTGCCGGCACTAACTACTTCTTCATGTCCCGAGAATTTCGAAATGTCTACTGTCAACTGAACGTGTTTAGCAGCACCATTTGGGATTCCCACCCCTCGCTATCATTTCAGGTTGTGGGCCATAAATAAATTCACCTGTGTTAGATATTTGGCGGCGTCAGCCCAGGTGTGATTATGCTACATAAAATATGGTGTTTGTTGGATATTTTATATGAAGTGAGATTATCCAAAAAATAGAGATGTTTTGTTTCGAATAAAATTGTTATACATACAGGTCTTAATTTTTTCACTTGAATGTAAATTCCATATTTGTTTTTAAAAATATTTTAAGCACTTTATTGTGTATAAAACTCCTGATAAAAATGTGAGTGATGATTAAAATTGATTAAAATCTTGTGCATTGCATAATTGCTTCAGTTTAGTTTTGCCCCTTTTGTGTTGGGCGCCTGCTATTCCTTAAGACAGTAGTCTGTGACGCAACATTTTTTATTCAAGTGAAATGACGATTCAGATGTAAACGTTCTCGTGATTTTCAACTGTACAGCAATCATCAATTGCCACTCATATTCATTTATACAAACGGTTGATGACGGAAAAGAAAATTGGTAAGTAAGAGATGGAAGGATGATGGCTCATCCATTCTGCTGGCATACAAACTTTCCACAGCTATCAAAACCTGTGCCGGTTGTCCTTTGCTTTGTATGGGCCGTGGTGTCTGGATGACGCGGCAAAGGCAGAAACGGGCAGGATTATGGAGAAGGGTGGTGACAGTGGATGAGGCAGTGGCCTAGTGCCACCCGGGGCATCACCCGCCACTTTTGTTTGTCATGACACTGGTGCTGGCACCCCTGGCTACCCACCTACTCCCCCAGTGCTCGACCCCCAGGGAGCTGCACGGCCAAATACTCTTTGCTCCACGACCAAAGATCCCGTAGAACTCAGCGAGATGTTTCTCTCCCGATCGTTCGTGCGTACTGCCTTAGGGAATTTTCTAACATGTATTGCGAAGCATAAAATTCAAGATTCACTTAAGTAGCCATCATTTGCTTTGCAGAGTAGAACAGGAGAGTCTTTCGAGGTTCTCCTGTTTTGCAAGATTTCTTATTGTGACCGGAATGGAAGGTTTGTTGTGTGTCTTCAATGTTATACTTCTGAGGCCTTCCTGTGGCATAGAAGAGAGAGAGAGAGAGAGAGAGAGAGAGAGAGAGAGAGAGAGAGAGAGAGAGAGAGAGAGATTATCAGGAGTGAAACATCCAGTTCATCATCTGCGGGATCTTAGGTTCTGACACAATATTATCACACATCCCCAGTGCCGCCCTTTCCCTTATTATTATTATTATTAGCTGTTCACAAATTTTTTAATCTCAGTAGAAAGTAGAAACGCCTTCTTAAGTAAAGAATGACATGATCTTGATCTCTCACAAGAGTGGGCAGTTGCCTAATCTGGCCTTGACCTCTGAGAAGAGGGTTTGGGAAAGAGACTTAGGCAACTGCCACATCTTCACTGGCTCAAGCATGGAAGTACGCCCCCTCTGTACCCCTCCCTCCCTCCCTCCCTCCCTCCCTCCCTCCCTTCCAGCCCTCCGTCTCCCTCGTGTGTTTATTTCTCTTTCATCACTTTTCTCAGTCTTAGAAAAGGATTCAGTCCTGTCCCACATTAGCCCCGTGCAGGTCTCTAGGTGGGGAAGATCTTACTTCATTCTTTGTTTAAATGTATCAATATTTTTGTCTGAAAAGAAATCATGCCCAAGATAATGATGAACTATATAAATATATCTTTTATTTTATCACAGAGTTGCCGCTGCTCCTAATTCTGTCTGACCTTCATTTTTCTATTATTTTGTCTCCTTATGTCTTTCTCACATAGTGGGTCCTGTATTAATGCCTCCTCCTCCATATCGGGTCTCACGTTACACCTACTTACATGATCAGTGATGTCTCAATGCTTCATGGAGCTGCTCGCTTGCCTCCTCCACACCTGTATCCCTCTCCCTCTGAAATGCCCGGTTCCTGAACACCCTCGTTTCTCTCTCACCTCCATCCTCACACCCTTCTCACCCTGATCCTCCTCACACCCTGTGCCAGAAGCCACCGTCTTCTTCACTCCTGCTCCTCCTGACACATCGTTAATCCTAACGTTACTTACCCTACATCCTCTCTCTACCCAAAGCCTTCAAGATACCCGACTTTTCAGCTCGTGTTGGCAGGCGTCTGAATGTGCCACCTGCATTGTTCCCTTTTTGATTTTATGTTATTTTGTTTTTTCATTTTCTTATTTTCTGTGTCACTGCCGATACTGGATGCTGTCGCATCGCTTTCGGTTGAGGAGATTCTGTATTCATTTGTCTTTTAGAAGGATGATTTAATTAGTTGTACAGTATTTTAAATTTTAGGTTTGGATGGGCAGTGGATTTTTTTTTTCAATGAGCTATCTTATACAGCTTGATAACGATTCGTATTGAGTGGCCTCTTTTAGAGTAGTTGGTAAAAGGTAATGCTCCATATGGGCGTTTTAGTGTAGCATCAGTATTTTAATTGTGCAGTTTGATTAACTGTAGAGTACCTCATCCATTGTTGTTATGAAACGTTGTCCATGTAGGCAGTTCTAAAACGTTAACATGTATTTTGATACCTGACACTTTAACTTTTGAATTAAACTTGAGACTGATATTAAAAATAAAATCCTACCCAAAGTCATTTTCACTCCTCTTCTATTGTTCAGTTAAAGCACTTTATTTGTAAGGAAATAAAAATAAGAATGGTCTTGAAATGTGTAAGCATTTGTACTGTTTTTGCTGGTCGGGTTGAGTGGACTTGGGAACAGCTGGATTTCACAAGACATTGTCTTAATACAAAACAAAGTCATTCAATGCAAAAGTTAAAGCTCTCGCATGTCATTTTTAGATTTGCTATTTTTTATTTGAAATTCTTAGACAATTATTTCAAAATATTTCAAGAAACAGACAGAATTTTGTTTGTCGTCTGCAGGTTGCACCTAACTAAGGTCAGCAGTGGAAGTAGACAGTGCATCTGAATGGAGCTCTTCTAATTGAAAATGCAGACGGGAGACGACTATTTTAACCGGAAAGTTGATCATATGCAAAATTATATTTGAAAAGAAGTATTCATAGTGGAATTTAGAAAAAATAGCGAATGCCGTTAACAAAAATGAATGACATTTCCGAGTCATAAAACAGGCGTTAAATTTGTGAATATTGAAGTACTAACTTCTGTGCTCTAGCTGGACCCGCAGTCTTGATTGCTTTTGGTGAAGAGTTGCAGTGATTTTTTTATCGCGTTGAAATTAACGTAGATGTTAAAGAAATGATTTGCTCTAGTTTCAAATGTTCACCATTTAAGAAGAGAGGATCGTTGAGTAAACTTGTCAGGTATGAATATACATCGGCGTTTTGCTAAGTAATTATGTAGGAGCTTTGGCCCTTAAGGTGGTCTTCTTTTTCTTCCGTGTGTCTTTGAAGTTTGGAAAATGCTCATTGGTATTATATATTTTAATTAGGCCATTTTTCCAACCACAAATACAGAACATTTCCACCTTGAGCTGCTTTCATTTTCTTCTGAAAATTGATCGATTAACTTTAAAGCGGAACTTGCAAAATGAGTCAAAAAATAATCTGAGGAAGATCGCAAGACAGTGATGTGAATTGACATAATGTAGTAGGGTGACACATAGTGATCCCCATTACATTTGCATTGGGTTCATCCTTAACCTTGAAGATTAAAGGTTCCCTTCTTTCATTTCATGACTTAATATATTTAGCCAGCCTACTGCAACATTCCGTAGCCCTCTTAGGAATAAAAAAAGGTTTCAAGCTTCCCCCACCCCCCTCTTTCCTCCTTCCCGTTCTTCCTTTTTCCTACCCATCCAATCCTGATCAACTATTTGGTTGTCTTTGGTTACTCATTTTTATGTGGATTTAAATTGCTGTTTTTACTAATAAATGTCTAACCGTCCTCTTTCTTCTTCACTAACAACGTTAACTTAATATGACTTTGTTTTATCAGTTATAAGTATTATTCAGAAAGATAATGAATAACGTGTTTGTGTTGTCTCTTATTTCTGTGGACCATTATACCCTATATATCCTTTGTCCAAACATTCTCGATATTTTTATGCTTTAGGTATATACTATTTTAGTTGTTCAGCTGTTACAGAAAATGTGACTGATTTTGTATCTTACTCATTGTTTTAGTAGTCATAAACCTTTAAAATTTTTTGTTTGTTAAGTTTGGGATGTCTGCAGATTCAGTAGTCATATTTGAACCAGAAATTGTAAGCCAAAGAGATGTTCGCTGGTTTTGAAATGGTGCCAGAAGGGCTTCGAAGGTTGAATCTGTTTGGGTTAAAGAAGCTGACACCATTGCAAAATACGATAAGCGTCTTTCAATGAGATATTGAGGCAGCAGACATTGCTCGAGAGAATGTGTACTACAACGTTCAGGCTGTAACGTTAGGATTGATCTCCCGTGAATTCCCTCTCCACCTTTCCCTATTCCCTTTAGTACCCTCTAGTCCAGTTATGCTATTCCCTTGTTTCTTGCCTACCCTGACCCCACATGGTCCACTGATGACCCACCCCCACCCACCCTCCACTGGCGGCCACCTTGTGTTTTAACGTGCACGGTCTCCGGTGTTTTCTTACAGCAGGGCGTGCGGTTTGACCCAGACATGCCTCAGACCATCCGACTCGAGTTTGCTAAAAGTAACACCAAAGTTAGCAAACCCAAGCAGCAGTCGCCCCCTGCAGCCGCCCCCCACCCCACTCTCGTGCACCCATTCACCGGACGTAAGTAACACTGCATGATCACCTCCAGTCACTTAACTCGCTCACTCACTCACTCACTCACTCACTCGGTCACATTCACTCACTCCTTAACCTCCCTTGACCCAAGCATTTCTTCACGGATAGAGGAGGGCCGGCCGGACGGACCTCATTCCTTGCTTTCAAGCTGTGCTTCTGGTGTTGAGGAGCTGCCGCCGCCTAAGTTCTGCTGTCAAAACTTGCAACATTGGTTGGAACAGCAAGTTCGCAGCATATCTGAAACAGATGAATGGGTAAAGTAGATTGGGAGAATTCCGGAACACTTGACAGCATGGCTGTGTGAGTCGGTCTGGCCATGGCCCGTCCTTGAGTAGGAGAACGTACAGCCACTCCCTCTTTCACTCGTCATCCGATGCACTGTGCCTTCGACTAACTCATCACCATCCTCCCTTCCCTTCCTTCCTTCCTTCCTTCCTTCCTTCCCTCCCTCCCCCTCCTAATTAGCCATCATTTTATTACCATTGACATCTTCATCATAAGAGATCATGGTTTATCATCACCATCAATTAGATGTTTACTTTTTTTGGGGTTGAGGATATTTTGTCATGTATGTTTTATCCTTTGAGGTGACATGAAAGGGATTTTATGGTTTTTTTATGATTTCCTTTGGGCTTTCATTATTGATAATTAATTGTCATGTTTGCTAGTTGTCTTGGCTCATTTCACTTGTCTTCTTTTTCTTTGACCTTTTAACCAACCTTATGCTAAACTAACAACTAACCTTACAGATAAACTACCATTGCTAACTGTAGCTGTAAATAGCAAAGCTGACTATAACATAGTAGTAAGGTGAATGTGTTGCTAATCTTGGTTAATATTATTGATGTGATGTTTTATTTATTTGAGGTTAGGGAGCAGTATGTGTCTAGTGTTGTCCATCCTACAGCAGTGACAAGTAGTGAGGGCTTTCATTTAACAGTGTTTAATATGTGTGTATGGAATATTTACATCCTGCTTATCGAATGCTTATTTTAGTATTTTAAGAAGCCAAACCCTTGCTTTCAGGGCAATAGTTTATGTAGCACGATTTTGTTTTAGATGGGCTTACCTAGAGTTTTCTTCTTATTGTAACCTTAACATTAGAACCATAAGCTCAGGAAAATTGAATTAATATTCACAGAAACAGCCACAGCTGGAATCTGTGCAGTGCTTCTGTTGTAGTTCTTTTGACACATTTATTCTAGAAATCTCTGTTATAGCAAACAGCAAGCAAGCTTTTTACCCTTTTCAAAGAATGCAAGAAATATGGTCATATTTTATATCTTTGTTAAATACCGCTTAAGCATTTTATAGTGTTTTGTGTCCTCTGTTTATAGCAGAAGTCAATGTTCCATTTATATAGTCCTGTGACTGCAGATCTGACAGTTTGAATCATTCTTGCATGTAACGTGATTTTACTTATTTTTGTAGTCATTCTTCACTCAAATCAATGTGACAAATAAAACGTAGAGCTGTAGATTACTGAGCTTTCATTAGATTACTGCAGTTGGTGTTACATAGCTTTGCCTATTTAGTTTTATAACCAATGTATCATGGGGAAGTGGAGACCGTTGCTTTTGACATTTGCTGCCTTCTAATGGGCTGATCCATTTCTTGTTATAAAGTTCTTACCTACAGTTGTGCGTCTTGATTTGATATTTTCTGCTTTCTCGTTGGACTTCGTATAAGCTTAAATATAATGCAGCTTTTGAGTTATATGCTGGACGTATATCAAGTCTGTTTGTAGCCAGTCAAACTTTCAAAGAAATTGTAGACTTTTTCTCCCATTTCGTGAAAGCTCTTGGTCTACGTTTGTCCCATAGGATTCTATGGTCCTTTAACTCTTTAGTTACTACAGCAAAGATGTGAAATTCCCTAAGAGGGATTAAAAGGTAAATGCACGACGGAACTTTTGGTAAACCTTTCACTATTTCGAATTGTAAGTACGAATAGGCTTTACGCAATATAAAATCTAGATTGTATGTAACAATTTCAGTCAATAGTATGTGCATTTGTTATGCAGCACATCATAATTTTGAAAACTTCCTGTTTTTATTATCATTAATATTTTTATCGTTAAGTATTTTCATATTCTCTCGTAAATATTATTGACAACCTAAGTACCTGTATACAAAAATCACTGAAGGAATCAAATTCAAACGTTTCAAATAAATCGAACATTACGAATAGCAAATAAAGACAAAATTAAATCTTTGAAAAAAAAAGTTCGTTCCAGTTTCAATAGTAATGTATTGTTTACGTGCAACGTTTCCTGTTCTGTTTTGATTTTCGTTTTGTTAATATTCTCGTTAAAGGTTTCTTCTTTTTCTTCTTCTCCTCCTCCATTTTGTCTCTACTGGAGAACTGCAACCCCAGTTCTTTGCCCTTCCGAGTACTCACTACTTATTCATAGGTTTAGTCCTCAAAAATAAATGCACCCCAGCTTGAGGGAAGCTTCCTCTCAAGTTCAGTTATAGTAAACTGTTGTAAATTTTGGTTTAAAAAAATATACATATATAAATATATAAAATTTTCTTTGATTCGTGGTCAACTTCAGAGTTCAGAAAATTTGCACCGATTCTGTTTATATTCAGCGTCCTTATTGTTTTGTGTAGCCTTACGCTGTCCATTCTTTGATGTTTGCGATCGATTTTTTTCTGTTTCAAATCGATATTGTTTTGTGGCTTTCAAGAAGGAAGATTGATTTTTTTTCGCTAATAGGCCTCTACCTCTCTTGGAAGGCATTTTCACATTTTCTCCTTTTCATTCTTGGAATTTGAATTTCAAGATTCTTCAAGCTTGGATATACCTTGACATTTTGTTGTCGCCTATTTTGTTTTGCATACTCCCTTAATTGAGAAATAGTGCATTTGCTTTATTCATTATAAAAGTGAATAAGTGGTTTTCTTAGTGGCCTTAGAGCCAGTATTCTGGACATATCGATGTAACTTGAATGTGAGGCGAAAAATATGCCTACAATTCTTCTGTCTGGCCATTGTGGAAGGCTACATTCCATTTTGTTTGAATTCTGTGTATTAGTGGACGCCTCATCTGGCATATAGCTTCTTCCTAAGGGAAGAATCCTCTTTTTCTGACTCTCGCTCTCTTCAAAATTCAAGGTGCAGAGGTAGAAGAAATGAAAGTGCACCGTATCTATAGTAAATATATTGTTATGTTCTGATCTTTCTCTCTTCCTTCCTTTTTCTCTCTCTCTCTGTCTCTGTTTCTATCTCGTTATTTCTCACAAGAGTTGAGTGAATGTGTGTCTGTTGGGCACATCAATATTGCACGGCCATCTGATATATGTCCCACCACCTTTTAAAGGCACTATTGTGTAGAAGTGGTTAAAGTAACTCGAGAGTAAAACTGCTTGAGTGACCGTTTCTTCCCCTTTGCCTCCAGACTTTGGATCTCCAAACATGCTTATGTCTTCCCCGAGTCCTCCAACCTTTCTCCCTTTAAGAGGCAGGTCTGTCAACACCCTAGGGGGTAAGTTGTTTCTGCTCTCTTTATTTAGTAACACCTTTTTTTTTTGCTTCTTTCCTGTCCGCGAAAAGGACGCTCTTTGCTATGTGTGCCCTTTGCCCCTCTCGATGCCGCCTCGATGTAATTGAAGATGCAAAATAGATATAGAGCTCGTCTTAAGACTGAGGGTAAATGCATTTAGAGGCAAGAGTACAAAAGCACATTATATATTGGGGTTATTTTGTATTTTATTTATCAGAAAAAAATGTGCACCGTCTGATTTGATCTCACTGTATTTTGAGAACGTCATCTTCTTAGCTACTGATATGTCCTGCACGCCACATTGAACATTGTAATTAAACAGTCGGTTTTCTACTTGACTTTTCCATTGATAAACAGAATCATATAGCTTAAATATATACTATAAGAGAAACGAACCTGTATACTGAGGATCTCCGGTGGTAAAATGATCTTGCATCTTGCTTGTTTGTGTGCTCCTTACTTTAAAATGTTATGATTATTTTCCTTAAAATGATGAATTTGATTTGGTATGAGTACTTACAATCGAGATGCCCTTATTTTTCACTTGCTGTTATCAGGAACAATTCGTCTCCTACTTTAGGTTTGGCTTCAGTGATCATTGTGACCTGAAACTTGACTTCTTTCGGCCTCACGTTTGATCAGAGGGAATGGAGTGGACCTGTCTTATGATTCTGTTTTCAAATTGAGAGAAGGTCATTCATGATTCTCAGCACTTGCGAAAAGATCAAAGAAGTTAGGTTTGCCGAGATAATGGTAATTAAACGTTCGCAGAATCCGGATAGCCTCCGTTGTTTAGTTCTGAAGGTCTTAATTTCAAATTGGATTGCTTGCCCTGAGAGCATGAAAAAAAAAAATTATTGATTCATTATTGGAAATACCACCTAAGACATTTTCGTCAAGCCCCCGTTCAACACTGCAGGAAGATTTTTGTTTCTTCTTTCTCAGTTTCAGAAATTTAACTTGTAGGTATAGTCACCGAGGTTGTCAGGTTCACTGTACGAACATTCTGGTGATGTTAGCGTTTTTCCTCTTGTAGATACTAGATGTCAGAGTCTGAAAGTGAACTGACCCCTGCATTATGGCTGGAATTTCTATCCCTTGCTGTGAGTTATTAGGCTAAGAAGATGATGATCGTGTATGGTGTTGTCTGATATGCATGGATTCTGTTGACCACTTACTTTCTTCATACGTGTTTGACTGTGAATAGGCCAATATTTGTTCTGATGGTGGTTCGTGAGCAAAAGGAATCAGTCACTTGAGCTCATCCATGACATCCTTATTGTATCGGCTTAGCATATAGAAACCCTTCTTACTGACCCCGAATGCCTCCCTTGACCCCCATTGCTGCATTTTGACTTAACCTCAATCAGCTCATCATACTACAGTGTTTTGCGTGTAAGCCCTAGACAGACCCCTTGCATAATGGAATCCCTTGATTTCCTATTGCTTGTGATTTTGTACCCCTAAGAGCATTTTGAAATTCCCTTCTATTCCATCTGCTTGATATATGTACCCATAATTCCCTTCACTATGGCGGCCGGGGGGATTGCTTTGGACTCAAGGAGTTATGGTCGCCGTATTTTATGTCTGGCTGACGACTGTCATTTTCTCTTGGTTGAGAAAACCGTGCCTATAGATTTGTATATTTTCATTGCAGATGTATCGGTGCTTTTATCTGATTTATTTGCTAATGGTCATTTATTCGTTTTTTTTTTTTATTAAGAAAATTAAGGAGACCTCTGGCGCTTCAACTTTGGTAAGTGGAATGCTTAAAGCTGCTGTATTTGTCATTATTTCAGAGGACGGTAAGAAGTGTAGTCTGAAAAGACGTCCCGAAGACAGAGCATCGGTTCTAATAAGGCCAAAATGTGTTGTCATTCACCTTTCCATTAATGTGTTTCCTCTGTTGTGTTTGAATTTTTTATAGGATTAGTAATATTACTTTTTTATTAAGATACGTTAAGCCTTCCGTTATTGGTTAAATGTTCGTGGTTTGTTCATAACTATAAAAGGAAAGCGATTATAGTTGGGAAGTAGGATAATATTTGTTTCTGGAAAAGAAAATGCTCAAGTGGTCGTCGAAAGACTAGTTATAGGAAGTCTGTCTTGCTTGAGAGAGAGAGATGAGAGAAAGGAGAGAGACGAGAATAGAGTGAAGAGAGAGAAGAGAGCCGGGAGAGAGAGAGAGAGAGAGATTGGTTGGATGAATTGATGTCGAAGCGGCGTGGTTTTTATTGGATAGAAACGGTTAAGAGCCACCGAATAAACGACTTCGAGCTTTCCTGAATCAAAGATATAGAGATAAGCACTCACACTCTTCACCTTTCTGAAGTTCTACTAAAATATTTTTTTCTGTTAACACCAGGTTACTATTATTGGTCTGATTCCTTCCGGTTATTAATTACGTCCTTTGCCCTACTTCAGCAGACTGCGATTTATAAAAACGTACCGCCCTAATACTTATGTTGTCATTTTGCCCGACGTCATATAGCTTTGAAACTGAACGGTGGATTTTTTTTTTTTTTTTATTACAAAACGACTCCTTTGACATTGGATGAAAGTGACTGAAGGATATGACGATCGTAGCAGTATATTGCAATTTCGAATCATATTCATGATTAGCGACAATAAAGCTTCCATTATTCATAGTGTACGGCAAAACCATTTTCGGTCAGAAAATGTTAGGAAATCTTGCCTAATTTGTTATCTATTTAAGACACCGAAATGTTCATTATTAGACACCATCTTATCGCAAGCATTTTCAGCATAGTGAAATCTTGTATTTATTGGGATTTTTAGCTCTAGAACAGTTCATCCCGGATATATGTATATAGAATAAACGTTCCAACACCACAAAACTCATGTAACAGTTGCAACTGCAGGATCTCAACACGAAAATATTAGCGTATAGGCTTTCTAGGAATCCCCTGACGCGTCGAGAATCGGATAATTCTGAGAGTTCAGGAGATGCGAGTCTGAGAGACAGAATGTTAGAGTGGCTACCCGGAGGAGGAGGAGGAGGAGGATGAGGGGAGGAGAAGTGGAAGGTGCTCTAGTTGCCATCGACACCTACAAAGGCTCCCGTGATGGAGTGCTGATAGAACATGTATTCTCTCTCTCTCTCTCTCTCTCTCTCTCTCTCTCTGACGGCTTGTAGGTATTTCTCTAGACTTCTGTCCGAATGTTTTCATATTTTTGTTGGAAGGCCCCGAACACATCAAGAGTACTGAAAGTGTCTGCACTGAGAGAATTTATAAGTAATTATTCTGTCATTCTAGGAAACTTATTTTTGATGTGTTATAAAGATAACCCAGGCTCTGTTACGTAAGGGAGACTGCATTATACAAGGGAGAAAAGAATTTCTCTTCGCAGAGAAAGCGACCCCTTTAATCATTTCGAACTTCCACGCACACTTCTTCAGTTAATCTTAATGACTACTCAGTCTTTCAGCTCAGTTGTTTTATCAAGTGTTATCAAGATTCAGTTTAGATGGACATGCAGCGCGTCGCTGTTGCTACCCTTTTTTTCCATTTTATTTGTCAACGGAAATTTCAGAAAAAAAAAAAGATTCCGTAATTCTGAGAAGTTTGACAAGAACGAACTGTGAAGCTGATTGGGAAAGGATGCATGTAAGGAAGATAAGTAGCTAGTAAAGTACTACAGAAATAGAATGGAGGTTTATTAGAAAAAGTATGAGAGAGAGAGAGAGAGAGAGAGAGAGAGAGAGAGAGAGAGAGAGAGAGAGGGCCGACTGGTCTAGCCGGTGGCGGAGAATTTAGGGTAAAGTTTAATAATTGAAAGATCTTGCCTAAAGGGAAGTTGACCTATTTTCCGGTCTGTAAGTCCTTAGGGTTGTGCAAAGAATTTGTAATGAAGATCAAATCCTTAGAAATTAGATTAAGGTTTCAGCTTGGAGTGCCTCGAAGCGCCCCAACCGCTTGACTTGAATTCCATCTTGACTTTGAGTTAGATTTTCATCTGAGTGAAAAACCTTGAGAAAGTTCCCTTAGTTTCTTCCACGACGGCAGGGACGCGTTTCGAAAGGCTTACCCGATGGGGCTTTCTTTCTCCTTCTTTCAGGATGCGCGAATCTTTGCTGACTCAAGAAACGGTCAAGATTTCTCTGCGTTCATATCGATCTTAATTTCAATGTAACGTGTGAGTGTGTGTGCGTGTGTGTGTTATTTGTCTCTCTTTGTCTACGTATGGGCGCGTACGCATACGGACGAATTTGAATAGCTACACGATTCATTCATTGTTACGTCGGTGTACGTGCTTGGTTCAAGATATAATCCCAGGCCCGGTACCA
>NC_061099.1:58485324-58527824 GCF_015104395.2 Macrobrachium nipponense | reverse complement strand
GTTTTTCTGTGTTTCAGTAGAGCTGAACCACGCCTTCTTTCCCGGAGCTCCTGATGTGTGGCCGCCCCACCCCTTGGCCTACACGGCCGAGCTACCTGGCGCTGCAGCCGCCGCGGCCGCTGGTCTCCAGCACCACCCCGCCCTCTTCCCAGCTCTTCACGCCCAAGTCCCAGTACGTTCTTATCTCTGACTAACTCCAGACAAACTACAACAACATCATCATCCACCACCAACGGCCGATGGGGGGCCACCACTTCCGCATACCAACGTCCATGTTAGTCTTTCAAAAATCATGCTCTCATGAATATCTCATGGCTTTTATTTAGAAAGGAAGTCAGACCACCACAAAAAAAAAAAAAAAAAAAAATCAAAAGCCACAAACCACTCCAAATAGCCGTACTTATAATTGATATATCCATGTATAGATATAGATATATATATAATTTTTTTAACAATCCTAAAGTGAATATATATCTATATAAGTCTTATGTGTCGTCACTGCCTAACACCACCACCACCTCACCTTATTTTACCCACTTGGCACTGTTGCTGTGGCACTGTGCCCCGCTGCTGCTGCACTCTCCCTCCACACACTGCCCAGTTTTACACCACCCACCTACCCACGACCCGTTTGTTTTGATTATTTTACTAACCCGTCCAGTTTGATTTTTCGTTCATATTCACTTAACACAATCCAAAAGTCTATGACAAGACCCTTTGCCGTTATGTCATGATCATTACTCTCTAACTTGGTTATGCCCGTGTCCCTACACGTAACTACATAGGCATTCACAAAATCTGTTCAGAGTTCACCTTATTTGTTTTTATGTAGATTCCCATTGTTGATGGCTTTTTAAGATTACTGGTTGTTATTTTTGTTGTTTTTTATTATTAAATGTGAAGTTTACTGCACAATACTTAGGTCATGCTTCACACTGGCATCTCTTATGTTGTATAGTTTCACTTTAGTATGTTCGTTTGTTTTATATTAAAAAGAAACTTTCAGTTGCGTTTTTCTGCTTCAGATGGAGTAGTGTTGCAATTCTTGAAGTCTTATTGCTTTCCATATCATGCCAGATGGCATCCCTTCATTAATAACATTTGTTGATCAGAGGCCAGCCATGACAATCAGTAGAGTAACTTGAGTCTAAATGTCTTTCTGTCCATTGATTTCTTGACCTTAATGGGAAACTGGCTTAAGACAGAATGAAACGACGAGATTTTCAATTGTTCAAAAGTTTTGATTAACTCTGGCATAATTTAATGTTGAAGGCAGCCTTTTCCCCCTTTTACCCGGCTTCTCGGAAATGTGTTCATGGTTTTTCATTCTGTAAAACTTCCCCATCTCCTTTTAAAATTCCGTTTTTTAAATAATGTACTGCATTGCCATTCAGTTTTAATCCGTTACCTTCCACACCTTAGCAGTTTGCTTCAAATTCTTTTGGAGATGATTTCAAAAAGAATCGTAGTCATTGAGCCAAGAATAAGATCCACATTTCGGAGCAAAAAGCCTCGACAGAAATAACGTTTTGTGGCGATACTGACCGACGGGGCCCTCAAGCCTCACAGGATTCGAGTTCTTATGGCGCTGAATGCCCATTGAAGTCATGAAAGCGCTTTTAGAAGGAGTCTTGGACTCCAATGAAAAAGACGAGCGGTCACATTTGAAAGTCATTTCCACTGCATTACGCTGCAATAAGGGGAGCCATGAAATACTGAGGTGACAGTGCATTAGCGCAAGCAAGCAAAGTTGTTCTGGGAACATGGATCTGCACGTGACATTTGTTTTGGAAATTACTTTCTATCTTCCTTGCTCCTGAAAGTTTAAGTGACATTATCATGGCGTCATGTTCTAAGAGAAATAAGAGATACAGGCTTTAAAATAACCCGTCATCTATACACTGTTTCAGTTATTGTGAAGTTTGGAACACGAGATGCCTTTTAGTGTTTCAATGTCCTCCACAAGCTTTGTGCTTTAGCCTCCGCCGACAATTCACTTAAAAAATGAATATAGGTAATGGAACATAATGGGAATTGTTGTTGACATTCATAAGAAGGTTATAGGAAAAATTTCCGTTCAAAGGGACTAAATCACCATGGGAAACAGGCATACCTGTCATTTTCGGCTGACTTTGATCACAGCAACATACGTGCATTCATTTGCAATGTTACACTTTCAGATCTGAAACGAGAGAGAAAACAATTAACATCTTTGCACACGTGTGTGGTCTGTAGCACACTCACAAATCACTTGTTTGAGAATTTTGTAAATGTCATGTGCTCACACTTGCCTACTTTATTTTTTTCCTTTTTTTGGTTGTGCTGCATTAAAGAAGCCACGTGTTTCGCATCTCGTTGCCTTCAACTGTAATCGATTACTGTACTCTGCTTCGTAACATAGAATAGGTATTGGAAAATGGACAGTTCACCTTGAGGAGAAAAAACAATCATTGAAAACATTTTCGTGAGGTGGGTAGGTTGGTGTGTTTGGCATCGTTTTTGAAGGCTATTTTCAAGACTGGTTTTTCAATATATTTTGATGCTATGAGTGACGAATGTTACCAAGCAGAGAAAAGGGATGCTTGGGTACTGGCGTGGAAAGGTGCGACTGGTAAAGGACCTCATTCAATATCAGATCGTTCGCTTTGGGTCATGTATGGATGCATCAAACACATTATTCAGTTTAAAAGTCAGTCCTGTTTTAGCCTTCGTTGATTGTCTTTTACATATTAAATTAAATTGCCTTTTACATGTTAAATTAAATGAATAATTAAAAAGCCTGCTAGAAAGCCCCAATATAACACTAATGCATCCTAAAGGACAGAGAATGGTACCGGGCATTGCCGTGAAAAGATTCGGGAATATCCAGCCCGTAGACTTGAAACCAGGTCTACAGCTCCAAGAAACTGAATACACAACAAAATGGAATTGGCAGTTTTTTTCCTAGTTCCCCCGAAGATCATGTTTTGATATTGATAATTTATTTTTGACTGTGGGGATTTTGTTTTTGTGAAGAGAGAAAATCAAATGTGTTCGTTGGTCCCTCGGTTGTGTTGGCCCCCAGAGGGCTGTAGGGAAATATTTTTTCATGTGAACTAGAATATAGTTTTTTTCCCATTTTACAGTGAAAATGTTTAATGGTACAGCTTTTTACTGGTTTTGAACATTTTCATTTTGAACACCTTTTTACTTACGATGTAAAGCATTTTTTATGTGATGCATTAATCATTCCATTTTATGTTAAGATTATTATTAAGATAGTTCAATAGCACTGAGACATTATATAACTTATGGATGACCAGTATCTCTGGAGATGTATGAAAGAAGTAGGGAGATACTCACCTGTTGCCACCATATTTATTTTGTGTGTAAAAGAATGGTGGCTTTTAAAAGGTAACATTTTTCCTAGTCTGGTTTGATCTTGATTTCTGGGGTAGGCGGTTTGTTTCACATATCTTCGAGATCAGAAACTGTCAGTCGTACGTTTCTGATTCTTATCAGTGACCAGATGGAAATTTACATTACTTTTGCCAGTTTTCATCCTTTCGTTCATGGCATCAAGAATCATTACGTTTCAGTTTTATTGCAGGTGCATACATACTGTGCTCTGGGCGCTCTTAAAGTGCTCGTTCTAATACTTTACCATAGATGTCATGTAGACGGTTAATTATTGTATCATTGCGAAACTTTCATACTTTTATGTTTTGCCAGCAGGTATTTGATATCAAGACGTGATCTTGGTTAATCTTAGGGACCGTGAATTATTGAGAAATGATCATTGATGTAAATGAAATTGAGTTGTTAACATGAGTAGTCACATACACAAATCTACCGATAGGTGTTGAATGCCCAAAAACCAGTAAGTGACTCGTTACTCACCAACCTGATGTGTTCACCCCAGATGTTTGCAACATCTGTATTGCGAAGCCATATTCATTGTAAATTCAGTTGTTTGCAACATCTGTATAGCGGAGCCATATTCATTGTAAATTTAGTTTCTTGTGTTCAGATAAATACTGTACTGATCATAAGTAAGCGAAGGTTCTAATTTTTTAACTTGTGACAGGTGCTAAGAGTAAGAAGACTGGGTCTTATACAGACTAAGTTTAAATAGAAAAGGAATGGTGTCAGGTCTTAGTTTCATTCCCGTAATGTAATGAGTTGGCAGCATTTTGTGTGTGATGTACTCTTGAAGAAATGTCACCATCCTGTGTAATAGTATAAAGGTACATGAGATTGAATTCGACTCCTATTTGAAAAAGTCACCTTTTCATTTCTGTCTGACATTTATATTTTACTTTCCCAAAGGCACAAGTAAGGTAAATTTTATCTGCTGTAACCATTTTTTCATTTTGGTCATTTAATTCTTATTCACCTGAGGCGGTTGGGTTACGATTGATCAAGTGTGTTTATGAAAAGAATTCAAATTTATCTGTGAAATAGTCAAAAGAGAAAAGAAAAACACTGGCATATGTTGCAGACCAGGGGAAGGAAAGGGAGGCTGGTAGGTTGTCCATTGCACCTGCAGTATTTCCCTTGCAAATCTCTCTAGCTTCCACGACAGTATTTTGGGAGGAATTTTTGTTTTCAAGTAAAAGAGTATTTTTTTGTTTTATTGCACCTTCAGAGATCACACTCACTATATTTGTAGATTGTTAATTTATTTCTTTTGATTTGTATTTGGTCTTTAACTGCACATATAGATTATGCATATATATATACTATATAGATGTGTGTAGAAAACTGTAGCATTTCATTGTAGTGTGTAAGCATAGATTTTACGGATTTGCCAATATTGCACAAAAAATTGTGTTTATAAAGTGTTTTTACATGTATAAAGTTATTCTGGTAACAATTTACAGTATCAATGTTTGGTATGTATAAACATTTTTATGAAAAGTTCATATTAAGGTCAGTATGAAATAAACCACCAAATAAAGTTAAAGAAAGTCTTTTCTCATTCATAAAAAGAGTATGAAAAAACAAATGCTGCCCCAAGATGTTTTTTGTATGATCATGAGAGGGGAATGAGACAAACAGTGCAAAGCATAAACAAACAATCCCAGTATAATTTTGATGCATCTCACTTCTTTGTTTGTAGTTTTGTGGGACGTTAGACCACCGTTGTTTTCCGCAGCCGCCCCTCGCCCTGACGCACGCCCCGATGGTGTCGCACGCTGGAGGCGTGGTGATGCCCTCCCCAGCTCTGGCCTCCCCTGCTGGCTCCCCTCATTCCGCCCATCCACCGCCCCCGCAACACCCAGCTGCACCCCAGAACCCTCCGTGCTCCACCCTCTTCATAGCAAACCTTGGACCCAATGTAGCAGAGCATGAACTTAAGGATATCTTCTCAAGGTAAGTGTCATCGCTCCGGAACTAACGTTTCTCTAACGTTCGCCTCTCGAACGGAGGTCTCCTGTCTCCTTTATCTTGACGTGTGGAAGGCTCCTCTGTACATAGTGTGCTCTGGCTGATGAAAAGACTGTTGTTTGTGTCTGGTTTGGGAATAATATATTGTATGCTTGTTCCTACAGATTTGTATTGACTCATTGTCTGTTAATGGATTATTAACGAATAAGGATTTATCTTGAATTCATGTATAATTATTTACCTTTGTTAAAGGAACCTAATTTTAGAAAATAAAAAAGTATATCTCAACATTAACCGGGGTTGGATATGGAAGTGTGATTTAAAGAGAATGTGTGTTTTTGCCTTTATGAAGTAGATCAGGATACGAATCATGGGTAGGCGAGACTTAGTTTTTAAAGGATGACAAGGTAGGTGGGTATGTGTATTTGATATACATTTTTGTTATACTAGTAAGATAGAATTCATAATGTTTTCTAATGCTAAATGATAATTTTGTTATTATAAAATGTTTAAAGGTGTGCTTTTCTGAATATACACAACTTTATGTATGGATATATATTGATGAATTGTACTATGATTACTTTTTCGGTTAGGCAAGTGATTTCCCTTTGCAGGTCTCCGAAGGTTTTAAAAACCTAAGTCCCAAGTACAAAAGAGTTTCACAGTAGATTAAAACCGCAAGGCCATTTATAGAGTATGTATTGTTTCTGGTGCAGGGTGTAAAGATTTTGATGGATTGAAATGCACACTAAGAATGGGGTTTTTGTTTGTGTTTTCCTTTTGTATGATTCAAAGTACTACAGCAGTGCACAGCCTGTCAACAATTTGCCATCAACTTCATCAATTTGCCACCCCTAGTTGAATGAGTACATTAGTGGCTGAAGATTACCTCTTTTGGTTGCACAATATTTTTTCCACAGTACCACTCCCTATTAACAGTTATCCTTTGGATTGATAGTAAAAGCAGTGTCAATGCACATAGCCTCACTCACTGAATCCTTCACAGTAGCAATTGGTGTATGGATCCTGTACCCTCATTTCAATAGCAGAAGACAAAAAGGACTTGCTCAGTTCCCCCTGTTTTTATTTCATACTGTTCAATTTCCCCGTATGGCATTCAAGTTTTTTTTTTAAGTATATATTGAATGGTATGTTTTTAACAACACTCACACGATTGTTTATAAACACGAGGAACCTTATCATTGGTTTGGTTTTGTCCTGAAAGCCAAGAACTAAAATTCCATAAGCATTTACGATTAGTTACCCCATCGTATCTTTGTTCACAGTGTCGTAACTATTACTTGGTCAGTTATTCGTTATAATCTTTTTATGTGGATTTAATTCTCATTTTTCTTACAGTTTATTAGTTTCAGTACCTCTTTTCTTGGTAACTCCCATTATCTTTTCTTTATTCATGCAACTGCCACCAAGATTTAATCTAATTTGATTTTGTTTTTCGAAGTTTGCGTTTTAATCTTTTTTTTTTTTTGTGCCATCGCGATCTTCGCTTCCACCACATTTTTCCGTGTCCTCAACATTTAGAGAAATAGTAAATGGGTGAATATGTTATAAAGTATACCTTGAAGAGTAAGAGCGCTTCCCTTTGATATTTAGAATGTCATGAATCCACAAATAGCCCAGTTTTATCACGATACAATAATCCTCATATTAGACTGAGCAGTTTAAGAAATTGTGTTAAATTAGACAGAACTTCCTTTCTATCCATTTTGGTTCTATGAAACTGACCCAGATCACTTACTGAAGAATGTAGTAGTGTCTGTTTCAAAGTCTTGTCTGTGCATGGGTTCTCCGCTAGTGAATCTCATTTAGACTGCAGTAAAGTTTCAAATTTTCCGAAAAGGCAGAAGTTTTTGTCTCAGATATCAGTCGATTTACAGTATAAAACGATTACGTACAATAGAAGCCCTTATAAATTCAGAAAGAACAACTCCCACAGATTATGAGAATCCTTTTGCTGTAGGTTAGGCCTTTTTCTCTGACACCTGCAGATCTCCTTAACAGGAGAGTTGGTCGTTTTGAGTTTCCTGTTGCATTGAGCCCGTAAATTGTACTGTCCATAATCTTAAGCAGCCAACAATGTTTTTTAGCCTTGGTTGAAATCTGATTAAATCTAGCGTAAATGCAAAATAGACCTCGTGTATACTCATGATAGTGTACGTTCATATCCTCTCATCATCTATTGGTCTGTCTTGAGAACCCAGCAGTTTACTTTGATTATTCAATTATTTTATTTTGTTTACGTGTATCATTTGGTTTTCTTACCAGTTATCTTAATCTTCGTTTCCTTATCATGCATGATTACCTATCCTAACCACATGAGTGCTTTTAGTTAGTTTTCTTTTTCTTTTCGAGTAACTTTTGTTATGTTACATGGTTTATTTCCTGGGTACTTTTCATTTAATGTATTTCCTGGTTACTTTTCTTTTCATGTATTTCCTGGGTACTTTTCATTTCATGTATTTCCTGGGTACTTTTCTTTAATGTGACCGATTCCCTCCCTTAACCCGATGATCCTCCCGTTCACATCCCTGTGCTCGAACACGGTATTCAGGCTAGACTCCTCACTCACACCAGACCTCACACCCTACCTGCTTTGGTCCACAGCTTCCCTGGCTATGCTCGCCTGCGCATGCACACTAAAGGAGGCACCCCTGTTGCCTTTGTCGAGTTCTCTGACGTGAGGTGTGCCACTGCGGCTCTCACCTCATTGCAGGGGTTTGTCTTGGTGTCCTCGGACCGTGGTGGCATCCGCATCGAGTATGCAAAGAGTAAAATGGGCGAGGTTGGTACGTACCTTTTAGGTATTAGTGTAAGGTCGTGCAAGTGGCTTCTTCCCTCATTCACGAGTGAGCGCCAAAAGCGAGCGCTCTTTTGCGGTCACGGTGAACATCATTCATTGAAGCTATGAAACCTGTACAGTATTCACAACAGTTGCTTGAGTAATGTACCGGTTTCTTTATGAAAAGGCCAGACAGTGTGACCTTGTTTTGAATCAAATATAACAGTAAAGTTTAAACTGGTGGCCTTATCCCACTTGAACGACAATCTGGGTGTACCTTGCCAACTGCTCTCTTCTTTATCCATTTGGGGCATTTGTCTTCACCTACCCTTGGCAATCATCTAAAGCAGAGCATGTTCCACAGATCTTCTTTCAACCATTAATTGTAGTATAGAACTTTTTATAGTTTTTTACGGCATTGATTCATTGAAGCCTTCATTTGTCTGAAAATTTACTTATTTTCAGAATATATTATTGGAAAAAATTAGAAATTACTAATCACTCAAGTATGTTTATTTTAGAATGCCATGCTTAAAAGTACTGCACATTTATTTTATTGCTGAGGGTTAGAGCAGATTTTGTTACGTAACTGAGGTAAATATGGTTGCTTAAAATTCAGTCACCACTTCCAGCTAATGCTTTATGAATAACAGGTGAAAAATAAGTCATGTTATAAATGTAATCTTTAAGTACTATTCCTTCGTTAATATTGTGAGTATCGTATAAAAGCCACGTCATCTAGTCTACTGTGATATGTGTTCGGCGCTTCTCGGCGAACGAGGAGATGTCTGAGACTACTTTGTGATGAATGTGGCGCCATTGTCTGAGTAGCCAAAGCATTACTCGGTACCTAATTAGTTTCATGGATGTGTTGTGCATGTCGTATGAGAACTTTCCTAATATTAGGCCCCTGGAATACTGTTACTTCTGGTGGTTCTGGAACTTGATTGCACTTTTGAGTATCGGAAGGAACGGAAATAATTAATAATATATTAGTAAGGACGAAAGGGAAAAGATAGGACCTGAGAAGTCAGAGTTTAAGCAAATTTTTAGAAAATATCTTTCAACGGAATATATTTAAGAACTAGAATATTTCTGAATATTGAATGTGTTAAGAGACTGAATTTTTATTTTTGTTTATGATTAAATGACTTTTAAGTATCACATATAACTTGGAGAGGCATCCTAAATATTGAATTAAGAGGAAAGTGAAAGCTAAAATGAGAAATCACCAGATTTATTTTGTCCAAGGCCTGATAGAAAGACTCTTGGAGCGAAATGCATGAGAGTATTGTGAGGAAAGGGGAATTCTGCTCATAAAACAAGAATTGAGCTTATCTCGATCTTGTCATTTTATAGTTCTTGCTCAGGTGCTGTAATTTAATTGCAGCTCTTTCATGACTTGAGACGATCATTTATCGTTCACTTCGTTCATTTATTAGTATGGTGCCTTGAATGGTAGCCTGAATTAATAGACCTTATTTAACTAATTGGGTTGTAACTATGATACACATTTTGTCTGTTAAGACCACTGACCTAAGGGCACATAATGTTAGGTTCAATGATAAAGCTGTTTGAGTTTGAAAGATGTCTGAAGTACTTGTAGTCTTAAATATCTAACATATATATATGTGTGTGTGTGTTTATCAATTATAATATAAAAAAATAAATATATATATAATACTATATTATATAATATAGTATATTTAGATTATCTATAATATAATTATAATATATATATATATAATAATATATATGCGTGTGTCTATATATATATATATATATATATAATATATATATATGCGTGTGTTCATTTATTTATTTATATATTATATATAACATATTAAGCTGTGATTTCGCCAATCATGTGAATACGCCCAATTAATAATAAGTTCTGTTTGTTCCTCTTACGATATGACATAATATCTCGTTGATATTCTTAACGTAATGATTAGAACCATTGCAGATTTTATAAAGACTGGTGTAGACTTGAATATCCCAAATAAAGTACAGATCATTGATTTCCGCTTTGAGAATTTTTATACTACTTTGGAAATTCGAATTCAACGGGATTTTGGTGTGACGCTCAGAAATACCCCATCGCCAGATTTCAGTAATCTGTGCGTGGAGTATCTGGAGAGAATGACGCAGAGTTTTCATTACATTTTTGGCTGGGAAACGAAAACGTAAACAGTGTCCTTGTTAGCATGAGTGAATTAGTGCCGCTGATGAAGTTCATTATGGAAATGGGAAATGTCTGTAGCTTTCCTTTTTTGGATTGCCGTGTGCATAGAGGCAGTAGTGGTTTCAAATCAGAGTTTGCAGAAAACTCATTGGTATTTCCGTGTAAGTGCATTAATCATCTTGTCACTGCAATAAACTAGTGAAATGAATACTCATATCTTTAACCGAGCAATAAGTTTATGTTGCCTTGAAAACATAAAGTTAGTAATACAGGCTAACAGGTCACATATCCTGAGAGGAAGCTCCTGTAAGAACGACAAAAAAAAAAGACTTAATAATTATACCAGCAGGGAAGCAGATTACAAATACCATATTGCAAAAAATCAAAGAACTGAATTTTTGCTTAGCATCCGTGTTCTAATGGCATATTTTATAATTAATACTATGAAATCAACACTTATAAAGAGGTCAGGATTCCTGAAAACACCAAAGATGTGTATATCAAATACATTTAAATTATTCTGCATATTCCATATTGTGGAATTTTAAGAAAATATTGGAAAAGATTTTTGGAAAGGTTAAAAGATAATGAAGATGCAGAGGACAGACGTTCAGTTTTCGCTGATTACGGTAGAGAAAACAGTTATCCTATAAACTGGGTAGGTGCTGAAAAGCTTTGTCATTTTTAATATTGTAAAGGAACGTAACATAATTGAATTAAATTTTATGGAAGAAAGTTTTGATAAGAATGACAGTATCAGCATCGATAAGATATAATCTAGATACATTCATTTTTAAATTATTGCGAAATGCACAAATATCAAGCACAGTAGTTTGCTGGCACCCTTGTAAGAGATCAGAGTGAACTGGCTGTCAGTTATTGGTATCCTGCAAAAGAAAAGATTCCAAGGCCACCGTTGAAAGGTTTAGTCTTTTAATAAGAAGGGTGTTCTTTAGGTTGGAAGTCTTTTGAGAAAGAGGAGATTATGGCTAGAAAGTGCTGGAGGGATGGACCAGAACATATTAGGAAGCAAAGGCCATTACATTCAAGAAACACAAGTTTGCAAGATAGTAAATGAGAGGGTGGGGTTGGGTGATAAATAGGTCTCGGAATAATAGTAGATGGAAGTAGAGAGATGATGTCAGAAATGAAAGTACTTCTAGATGAAATGAATGTAACGACTGTTATGAAGAGTTGTCTAATGTGTGTGAAGAGAGACAGGCGCGATTGATGAACGAGTAGAAAGAGTTATTTTAGTGTGGTTTTGTTTGTGGAAGTGACTGTTGAGAATGTAAGGAGAACAATTAAAGGTTAAAGAATAAGATAAAAGTCATTCAAGTGACTATAGGAATTATAAGGGCACTATATATATATTACCTAGTATACTGGGGAAGGTTTATCATGGGATTTTGATCGAGATTTTAAGGCAAATGGTAAGGACTGAGATGCCGACAAAGTCCGGGTTTAGACAAGGCGTGTTTGTTCATCATGCGGTTACGAAACAGTTATGTGAGAATTAGAAGAATGTATGGGAGAATCTGCATCTGGCATACATGAACATTGAAGAGGATTATGATGGTATAGATTTAAAGGAAATGTGATAGGTAGCATGGATGTGTGGTATAAAAAGTTAGCGCTTGAGGGTGATTAGAGCATGGGTGAGTGAGTGGTTGGTTTGATGTAAAAGTAGAGCTGAGGCCAGGATGTGTCATGTCTCCTTGGATGTTTCGATATAACTGTGGATGGAGTGATGTGTGAAATCAAAGAAAGAACAGGTTAAGTATTTAGATGCAACGTTATGTACCAAGAAATTGAGTCGGGAATGGAGTGTGGAATGGTTGGCGTTTGAAGATAATGATTCATCACTTTTAGGGATAGCGAAGAGAAACTGCAGAAATTAATAAAGTAGTTTAAAAGTATTATGAGCAGAAATTAATGAAGTAGTTTAAAAGTATTATGAGACAAGAATTTTTTAATGAATGTGACCAGCTGATTTGAATAGGTAGGTAGTTGCCAAAATGATGGATGGTACCAAATGAGAGAAGAGATTCATCCAGTGAATAGGTGAAGGAAGGAAGGAAAGAAAGTAGGAGGGTATTCTGTTAAATATTTAGGAGAAACTTCAAGTGTCTACGAAAACCAAAGTGGTAAATATGAAGTGATTGTTGTCCCAGCTCGGTACACGAATGTTTAACTGTGCATATTGAATTGTAATGACAGGAAATAAAAAGTTAAAGTTGTTAAGGTGTAAAGTTTGCATAGTATATTTGGCACAAGGAAAATTGATATAGTGGGAGAAGTGGAAATAATTAACAGTGGTAAAAAGAATAGCATAGGTGAAGGGATGGCTCCGAGTGTTTTGGGATTGTTTATGAGAAAAGAAGTAAGGACAGTAGGTTGGTACAGAGTAAAATACGTTAGTCGCGGAGTGAGGAAGAGGAAGAACTACAAAAGGGCCACTGGATAGTTGGTGTGAAAGAAACATGGAGAGAAAGGACCTTAACTAACAACCAGGGAGTGAGTGTTTGCGCAAGACAAGAGGTGTATGCAGGCTGGTGCAAAGCACGGCTGAAGATGTCTCATTGTAGATGTTTGTGGCTAGTTTTGTGGGTTTTCAGCACTTTGAGGTCTTTTAAAATTCACCGTGTACAGTATGAATGTAGCTAACACTAACCGTTGTATATATTAATTACAATATTATTATTACTTATTCATAATTGATACTCCAACAAAGTCTCCAGTGAAGATAAGAGTGAACCTGTACTTGTACATTGTCAAAATAAGTATAGTATAGTTTTGTAGACATATAATTTGTGTATGCCACTTAGTCTGAGGAATCTTGTATTGTAATGACAAAATGCATGAGCACCGCACATCATTCGTTTGATTATTGTGTGTTGTTAATGCTGTGGCAGTAGATACTTGCATGATTCTTTTGGTTGTAGTGACATGAATTTCCATAGCTTTTGTTGATGAATGGGACTGGCTGTTTTTTCTCCGTGGTGATGAGTCTAATCATCTGCTTAGTTTGCATTTCTCTTGACAGGAAGTGCAGTTGAAGCACATGCACTACCAACAGTTCAGAAAAGCAAAGCCTTGCATTTTTATGAGATTGTGACTGGTATTTTATTTTAACAAAATGTTAGTCGTTACCTTTGATATATAGTATTAGATTTGTCAGAAGAACAGTATGTGAGAATCTGATTGTATTTTGGAATAATATCCGTTAGTATTAAGGAATACTTGCTACAGTCCAGAAAGCCTTAATTTTTCTTTACATAACACTTTATACCTGTACTATTAGTCTCCCAAATATGCTTTCAATGAGAGAATTAAAGGGTTAGGGTTGTATTAGAAAGTTAACGTGGCCCCAAGCTATGAGGCTTTCAAGTAGTGATGAGGACTTATCGTCTCCTCAGTAGTGCCTTACTCAAGATCAGAGTCCATAGGCAACTAACTGCCTCACACTTCAGCGCTGTATCACATGGAGGCGACTATTTTGTGAAACATGAGTCCCTGTTTCACATTCATTATGCTGATATCGTGAAGTCTTGCTGTGACTTTCTTTGGCATGATATATGGGATTTTCTTTATTCAAATGTGAACTCTGAGGCTTTGAATGATTTTATAATTGCTTGTATTCTAAAACGCATATTGCTAACAAGCACATTTGGGTCTTTTTAGCTGTAATAACGCATTCTGGTCAGTGGCGTTATCTTGACCCAAGAAGTATCCGGCGGTAGAGGTGTTGTTTTGAGGTTTGAAGCCTTGTAGTTGTTTGTCTGGTATTCCTTATACTATTTAAGGTTTATAGTATCATCATCATCTGCTGCTACCGCATACATGAAATTGTTTAACCTTTGTGATCACATGGAACATCCACTCATAGTTTTAGTGAGGTGTGCTTTGATTTCAACGGAGTCTTAGAAATGATTTCAACTGAGTCTTAGAAAAACTTTGATAGCGTCTTATTATTTACATTGTTATTCGATATAGATTTTTCTTTTACCGTCAACTTCCATTCCTTCCTGATGTTTATGTTACAACGACCACTGTCACTCTCTGCGAGTTTCTTTTCTTTATGATCTGCGGACCTGTATTCGTGATGTCTTTTTACATTGCATTTACCTCCTTCGAGGATAAGGCCTTGTAACACCTGGAATTACTTCAGTTGTCATGTAGCGTATGGTATTGAATTCCTTTGTAATTTCTTTTTATTTAGTACATGATAGCACCCCAATTTAGTTTTGGAATCCTCCTCCTCATCTGTCTGTAGTTAACCTTGAATAAAGATAGCTTAAATATTAGTTCAAAAATGTCTCGAACACTTAAATCTCACCTATATCAGCTTATATCCTTGATTAGAAAAATTCCTAAATCCTTGAATTGCACTAGTTGCTTATTAATGAACACAGTATTCACAAATTACCAGTGAGTTGGTATGAAGTTTTTTTTGAAGAGTGGACAGTTAAAAGTAAAAGTAACTTGACTGTGGTCTGGTCCGTTCTGGAAAGACTCACTCTTTTGCAATTTCCAGCTTTTTTCATTTCGCTGTAAAAGTTACTGGTCATTATTTGATTGCAAAATTAATGTAAATCATGGAGTTCACTTGGCTCTAAATCATTTGTGGTAACTCATATTTATCATCTGTTTCACTAGACAATTCTTGAGGGATTTCCCAGAATGTGTCAGTGTTTGCCGAGCTTCTTTTTTCGAAGAACTTATTTGTTTGCAATTCCCATATTCATTGTTTTTATGCGATTGTTATCGTCGCTGTTGTACTTATGCTTTCCAATTTTCCCTCCCTCTCTTTTTGATGCATTCATTAGATAATATTATTGATAGTTCCGTGAACAAAATTGACATTTGTTGAACGGTAACATTTTCGTCATTTATGTTAACTTTCATCGGCTGGCTAAGCCTTTCGTTTGCCTTGTGTTGTATTGTTCAGATAACTTTCATAATGAGTTCATACCTGAGAATTTCGCTTGTAACATTTACTCATTAAAGTAACCCAGGACCTTCCATTAACTAACTATCAAGAACTGAAGTAAATGACTTTTGAGTTTCAGCTTCTCTTCACCCCATATTTGGTATCCTTCCTGAGACCGCCTTTCCTTTACCCTTGCTTCACTCGTTTTGTCTGCCCTAAACTTGAATAGTTTCGTTCGTGAACATACTCATTTATGAATAATTTCATTCGTGAACACACTCCTATATGAATAATTTCATTCGTGAACACACCCCTTTATGAATAGTTTCGTTCGTAAACACTCCCCTTTATGAATAGTTTCGTTCGTGAACACACCCCTTTATGAATAGTTTCGTTCGTAAACACACCCCTTTATGAATTGTTTCCTTCGTGAACACACACTTTTATGGATAGTTTCGTTCGTAAACACACCCCTTTATGAATAGTTTCCTTCGTGAACATACTCTTTATGAATAGTTTCGTTCGTAAACACACGCCTTTATGAATAGTTTCATTCGTGAACACACACCTTTATGAATAGTTTCGTTCGTGAACACACTCCTTTATGAATAATTTCATTCGTGAACACACCCCTTTAATATGATTAGGATTACCTCTTTCCTTGTTTTTGTCAAAAGTCTGCCTGACCGCTTTTATATTCTTACTGATTTTTGTGTCTATATAAACAGGCTGTAAGTTAGATGTTCACAGTTGTAATACTTGGCCTCATATAGCAAACTGTACCCTACTTTAAGGCTGTTAAATTTTGAGGGTTATTAGCAGGTAGTCGGACGTGGTTACCATTAACTCTGTCCAGAATCGGTAATTGTAACCATTTGTGTTTAGGACTGCAAAAACGTTTTTGATTATCAATTCTATAAATATAATTGAGATTAATCATATGTGCCATATATAATTTTTCTATGGTTTCCCCTTTTTATCCAAGTCTCTACTCTGACCTTATCAGCGGAACACCATTCTAGGATAATCTGTATTATTGTGAATAAAATATTTGATTTTGATTCCCTTTTAGTTATTGGCCTTACTCGCTGTCCCTTAACAAGTCAAGTTGAAATATACGATATATCATTCAGCATCATGGGCCAAGGAAGTACGTAACCACATCATGTTTGGTCCTTGTAGTAGATTATATAAGAAAAAAACAATGTGTGTGTGTATAAGGCTGAGTCACTCTTTTATATATTTTTCTCATTTTTGGAAAATCACTATGGCGTTTTTTCCCTGACGTATTTAAACTGACTGTGTCCTAAATAAATAGTAATGCTTTAGAATCATTGTGAAAAACGCTAATTATTTTGAGGGCATTTTTACTCTTTTATGTTGAAAGGGTTTACTGGCTGATCAGTCTTGAAACTTTTCCAATTACTCTTAACTCTTAACTTGGAGAAAATATGCCTTTGTAATGTTTCTCATGAAGTTTAGAGCTAACCTCTGTTGGAGTCAAATCTTTGGATTGTGGGAGAAACAATAGAAGGAAAAATTGTATATTTGATTTCTAAGAGTCCATGTACTTATTTGACCTCTTCAGATTTTCCCTTTGTGCACTGTATCCTCATGGTCAATCATGCCTTATCCATGAGGGGTGATTTTTGCTGTGTTCTGTGGGAAGCATTAAAGCTGCGTCGCTTCCTACCTTGAATTTTCATCTGGTTTGCACAAACAAAATTCTTGTCTCTTATGTAAGTTCTTATAAATATTATTTCGGCCACCTAGTCATCACGTCCCTGAGGGGCGCAGCAGTCCGGCGTATTTTCCCATATTGTCAGACTTGAATGATCAGTCAGTCTGCTGCTGTTCCAAGATCCCTACAGTTTATTCTCGGAAGAGTGTGGTCTATCGGTCCGTTTGTGTTCAGCCTCACTCGTTTTCATTCTTTTCTTCTTTTCCTTCAGGTCTTAGTTAGGTATGGCTACCAAATTACTTTCCCATTAAGAAAATTATTATAAACCTTGGTGATAATTCGGATGCTTTAAGCTTACCCACACCCTTGCCAAGGTCACAGAGTGGTTTAATAACTGATGAGTTTAGGTAATGGAAGCTCTTGCTGTTTATACTGAAAATGAGACCTTTGATGATCCTTTGTTACTTATGCCCCTTTTTTTATTTTATCTTAGATTTATGTGTTCTCGTGCATGGTGACAGCTGATTTTGCATTCAGCACTAACGTCCGCGAAATGAATTTACTGCTAGGGTCAGTTTCTTTCAAAACCGTTTGGATAAAATTACCTTCTCAAAAAACAGTGGACTTACAGTATAACTTGGTGTGTGCAGACCTGAGTATATTTTTATATAGAATTTTTTGATAAAGGTGTTATAGGTAAATTTCTTGAAGTGATTTGAAAATGTTAGTTTAATAGATACCCAAGACTAATTTTGCATTTGGCTGGTCTCTGGAGCTTTGATTCTTTTTTATTCTTTTTGGAGCAATTGCCCCGTTTACTCTGGATATCAGTTTTGTTTTTTGTTTTTTTGTAACAAGTAAGAACTTCAGTAAATTTTGATTTGGCTTCTTTGGTGACGTTTCGTTGTGAAATTGATAGGCTTGTTCTTTTGTCGTTCATGAAGTCTTGGAAATTCTGTAATCACAGAAGCATCAGACTTCAATACTTTTGAGGTCTGTTTCTTAGAAATGGAAGTCATATTTAAAAGCTGTAGTTTGGATCCTAAAATAGCCTCCTTGCCGCACATTTTTATAGGTTGGTCTTAGAACTTGAAATTTAGGGTATTTGCAATGCTCGATATCAACTAGACTAAATACTGATGAAATTTTTCAATAGCTTTCCAAGTGATTTAAGGCTTCAAGTTTTTGTTATTGTTTAAGATTCCAGATAATGGTGTTCTCGAGAGATGGTCCAATTTTTGTTTTGATTAGAAGATATTGCCTTCTTGAGAAAGTCGACTCATAATCGCTTCTATTATTCTTTAGAAGTTATGCCATTCGATGTAAATAACTCATCTACTTCATAAATTGGAATTTGAACCTATTGCATACAATTCTCTTAATTTGAATTTAATACGTGTGTTTACAATGGCGAAAGATTGTGATTTTTGAAAGGAAAGGGAATTATAAATTCTGTGCTTGTTTCGTAGCTCTCCATACATTGTGATAGGGTCTCTCACGACTGATATGCCTTTGCTTCGTTTTTGTGCTGCTTATGGGTTTTTGCAGATAGATTTATGAGCAGTTACTGTAGCCTTAGGTCAAAGGCTTTTTGATACTATCAATGATATATATAACATGTTTTATCAACACAATCATAACATGTTTTATCAACACAATCTTTGTAAAATGTAAGACTAGAACTCTTGCTTTAAAAAAATTGAAATCTAGACCTTTTGTCGACTAGAAAGGCATGTTGCCAACTTTAGGTATATAAAAGCTACAGTGAACAAAACAAGAGTAGAGATATGGAAAGGTAAAATAGAAAGTCATAATATCATAGACAGAACCAGCACTAATGCCAGGCAATCTGGTTTTATTCTTCTTAGACGGAAAATATATGTCATAAAGTACTTAACTGGAATATTTGTATCCATGCTTCTGTTTTTTCCTTCGTGTCAGTATCAGTCATTGCCAAAGGTTTGGAAATCAGTATGTTTCACATTTATAGTTTGCAAACATTGATAGCAGCTGCTGATATGAAGTGAAGTTATGAATGGTCATTGTAATGAGTTGCATTTTTATTCATTGAATGAATAACTGCAAAGTGAGCTCTTAAAGGTATTGCCAAGGATTGGATTTAAATTGTACATCCAGGTAACATAGTCCAATCCTAGACCTTTAAAAAGCTGTGAAAATTGTTAATTTTCTCATTATTAATGAATTAAAGTAGAGAAAAAGTGATCACCACTTATTGGACTTATATACTTGTATGTGTATGTGCATCAATGCATTGCCTTACTTTTCCCTGTATTTTCATGTGATGTCTCACAGAAATTTGGGCATCATTTCAAAACTTTCTTCATACAAATATCTTACTCTTTGTGTTCACACATGCATATTGTTTTTATGTAGCAGAGTGGGTATTTGTTAGTGACTAGATTTAAAATCACTTTTGATAATTGCAATTTTCATGAAATGTTTTGGAAAAGTTATATATAACAGTACTAGAAGAAACTTTGTTGAATAAGATTAGTTATTTATGGTTTAGGCAAACAGATCTGATACAGTTTTAGATACAGTAGCATATAAGGTTCCAGATTTGTTTGCTTTCATTTATATTTGGTAAAATTGACTATTCTGAAGATACTGTACGAATTTATATTAACCTGGATCTAATTTATGTACAACTTCACGAATGAGCATTTTATTGCAACTTTTGTTATTAATGTGACCGTTTATGTTTTCAGGGACACAAGACTGAAACTGATGGAGCCCCGACCTGCAGCCCACATGGAGCGCCTGGCTTCATAACTGTTCTGGCTTGAAAGAAGATAAGAGAATCTTTAAACAAATATAAAGAACGTTCAAACGGTATATATATTAAAGTTTGACACGACGGCATATCACTGTCATGAAAGGATGTACAGAAAAAAAAGAGAAATATATCCTTTTATATTTGTAGGGAAATTATTTGCTCCGAAAGTCAAGTGCAAATGAGAAAGATATGTTGATTTGATTGATGTATTGATTCTTGTGATTTATGCAGATTTAATATAATCTATTCATGATCTCTCTTTCTTTTTAAAGGGTCATACTTATTGTACCTAGAGTTTGAGCCAGAGTTTGCATTCCCAACCCAATCCTACCCAAAGATACAGTATAACCTATATCCTCCTCTCCCACCCCACCCCACCCCACCCCACCCCACCCCCACCCCACCCCCACCCCCAACCCATTCATTACTTATCCCAGCTATACTTGTAAAGTGTTTGTTATGGGATTCATTAAATGAGAAGAGCTGCAGTCAGTACTTAGGATATATTGCATGTATAAAAGAATTTCTGAAATGAGATATCAATTCTTTCTTTATATGCTTGACTTTTAAGTTGTAAGGGGAAGTGAAGGGTTTGCTATCTACAGTTTCCTTTTTTCAAAGACAAAGTTGGAATATGGATGAAAACATAATTTTCATTCTTACCTTAATATTGCTCTTTCACGACAAACCCGTTTTCATAGAGATATTTAGGATATTTAATAAGCTTTTCATGCCGTATGCTTGCTGTAACCTTCCTTAGAATGGGGAGTATGAGAGGAGAGTTTTGCAACACACATTCGTATACCTGATGTGCTCTTCTCGAATGACAAAGGAATCTCAGGCACATGTAGGTCCTATAATACTGTACTAACATATTTAAGTAAAAGACAACAAAATACCTAACACTAATATACAAATGCAGAGCTGTACGTGGGCACAGCTCTGTACTGATGCGTCGGAGAGTTATATTTATCATATCATCCACACACATATATATTATATATATTTAAAGTACATACACACCTCATGATTCCACATTGATTGTTCCTTGTATGTACCAAAGAATTCTAGTTCATATAGGAAGCTGTACCAAAGGTCATATTCCGCTGCTCTTGATAGGTAGGAGCAAGCATGGGCATGAATTAGATTAGAAGAAAATATTTTTTGAGTGTATGATTCTAAGCCAGATACAAGATGTGCTTCTGTAGTAAATCCTGGCAAGCATCTGACTGAGAGTGAGAGTGAGGAGAGTGACTGAGCTAGAGTGTGAGAAAGCAGGCTCATTCATGAGGGAGCTTTTCAATTTACATAACATGAAAAATGAGGTGCTCATATCATATATATATATATTATAAACATATATATAAACAATTGCACCTTGGATTTTTATGTTTACCAGTGTTTCAAATGTGTAGTTTTAATTTGCCTACCATCCTAAAAAGAAAAAAAAAACTCTTTGGTGTGTCAGTTGATATAAAGCTATGTTTATTGACAGCAATAAACCTTTTTGATTCATGAAGTGGCGCAACATGCATGGATGTATACCACATATGGGTTGTTATGTATTTGCTGGTGCAACTCAGTCGTTGTGACCTGGAGTCTTTTGAAGATAGATAGAGCGTGTGGTGTATTGCCATGTGGTTCGATGTAAATAGTGGTTTTTCTGCTAAAAGTGTTAGAAGATATTGATTGTCCATATTTTTTGCCTCTATATTCCGTTCCACTATCCCAGTCTTGGTTGTTGATGTTTAAAATCTAATATGTATGAGATACATTACTAAGCCAGTGGAGGCTCACTGTTGGAATATTAGACTTGCCCTGCTACGCTTCATTAGAAAATTCAAAGGTTTCAAGTTGTATTTTTTTGAAGATGCTCATTTTCTCCATTATTTTTTGTGTAAATCCTTTTTTGTACAAATCTGTAGGCTTTGTGATACTTCTGCCTCATACTGTACTTGAAATGTTTTTAAGTCTAGTTAGGAGCTGTAGCACTGGGCAAGTCCACATTACTGTCTCGGTTGCTGAATGTGGTATTAGTATACATATCTGTTTTGTCATATCGTAGTATGTATTTATCAGTGTTTCTTAGGAGGCATACATGTTTCTCATTAACTTAATTGTAATTAAGTTTCTGATGTCCTATTAACGGGATTTTGAATTTTAAACGAGTAATTAGGATGAGTGTTAAGCTTTAAGTGATGAACCTGTGTGCCCCCGTGTCTAGGCTGGGGCACAGCAATCCAAAAACAGTAGCTGCTTTGGTGACTGAGAGTAGTTGCTGCTGTCTTTGTGATTACATGCAGTTACTGCTTTTTTAAGTAGCAAGCAGTTGCTGCTTTTGAATGCTTGTGTGTCCCGCCTACTACTGGATGAACTACCAGTGGTTACCCTCAAGCTTGGTGGGTATAATTTCATGTCTGATCTGAGGAGATGCAGAAGTGTTCTTGCTATCCATCACCGCTGCAGAAACAAGTAGCCTGTCCAGGAGTCTGTCTGTCTCTCACTTCAAGACAAAAATCTCTCCCTAAACAAGCTCCATTACATTGTCATGTGTCATAAGAATGACCTACTGATTTGAAAGGGGTAAAGTAATGTTTGTACTTTTGGAATTCTCCATTCATTCCCTGGGCAGGTACTTCTTTTTAGCAGATGACAGGAGGTCTCTGCTCAAGGTAAATATATAAAAGTAAAAAAAAATGTGAGTAAGACAGCCCTGATTTTTGTGCTCAGTATCCACTGTGATCTTACAGGTAGCTTGGTGTCCCCTCTATTGCCTTGTGAGGAAATGCCTAAAAATATCCTTCTGCACCTGTGTATATAAAGCCTCAGCTTAGACGTGAAACTCGCAGCTTGATACTTCTCCGTCCATTTTGAAAACTGTAGCTGTTATGAGCTCAACAGGTGATGTTCTTTTAGTACATATCAATGGGCAGTCAGGTGAGAAGATGCTGCTATGGTGTGTTTCCCAGAAGATTTATTAAAATGGTTCAGTAGTGTTCCTTATGTCCCTTTAAAAGCTGTGCTTAATCTCTTGATATGGTACCGTTTTTCAGAAAAGACAAAAGTCAAAGCCATAGTCTCTAGATCTTCTCATCTGAAAAATCGGCCCATCGGCTTTTCTAGAGGGCCTTCATATACATCTATAATAAAGTGGTTGTGTCAAAACACCACATTTATCCAAACCAGTGTTCAGCCATTTCTTTCAAAGGTTGAAGTTTTATTCTTACTGCATAATTTAAGTGCCCTTTCTAGAATTGTCCAATATTCTATGCCTTACAACAAGATAACGAAGCCATTTTTTAAGGAATATTATGTTAATAGTTTCTGCAGATTATATAAGGAGCATTCCATTGGTTTTTGAAGGTTACTAGAAATGTCATATTTCAACCAATGTTTGGAATTTAGTTGGCAAATTGTGTTTTGTGGAGAAATTTGTACTTAAAACATTTTGTATATTTTGACAAAAAAATTTGGTAAGGTATATTTTATTGCTCTGCTTATTTTTGTTTCCTTTATTTAACAAAAGTTATTGTTATGTCTATTATTTTAATATATTTTTTCAGTTCGTAATTACCTTTAGTTCTGCAGGTCAGTAGCTTTGCTGCATTATGTCGTTTTCCCTACATAATTGCCTATTATGTGTGTTGTAGAGACAAGTGACCTTTAAATTGAACCACTTTGCTTGCACATGTCTGCCATCTCAGTAAGGACATCTAGATTAGGTTGTTGTTGCTCTCATGCCCAGGCTCCTCTCATCTCATCTGGCAATACTGTACTACTACTATGACTGTCACTACTTCTTTAAACCTATCAAAGTTATATATACATATATATATTTTTAAAAACTATTGGTTATCAATATTTTATGGAGGTTTTGTTTTCATTTTCTTTCTTTTGATCCATTGCATGGAAATTAATCCTCTTTTATGAAGCCATTTGTAAATGGAATGTCTAGCAATAATATTTGTTGGCTGTTGAGAAAGCCTTCAGCCTAACCTAGACCATCCTTTCCAAAACACATCAGTGGGCTTGTGTTAGCAAAGTTATTCTAGCAGCAGACTAGGCTGTAGATAAACCCCGGCAGTATGTAAATTGTTATAAACAATGCCAATTAGAATTGTGAATAATTTGTTGATTCAACTCATTCGGAATTTCGTATTTGCATTCTACTTAGAGGATTTGTATCATTGCAACCTGCCCTAAAACCTGTCCTAGTTTGCTGTCCACGTTTACCTCAGCGAAACAAGAATGTTCTATTGGGAAAGAGAGTGGTTGCTAACTGCCCCCTATGGATTTGGTTATTTGAAGTTGGTGGTTTCTTTTGTAATATTATTAGATATGAATCTCGGCTTGATATATTCCTGTTGCGTGTTATTAATCTACTTAGAGTAAAAATATGCCTAATACTGTGATTTTGCTAAGCAATTTTTGTGGCAGTGACAAGATGATTGTAATATGTTGTCCCACTAATTTGGTAGTTAAAATTGAAGTATTGATTTATATACTAACTGAAGTGCTCCAAAATCCCTTAATTTTATCGAATAGAAGACCAACAGGGATAAATTTGTATTAATGATGTTGGTCATCATGTAATTAGACCTGATACATTGCAAACCAAAGGAAGATGATTTATTTTTTTATTTTTAGTCTTATTGTCTTGTTGACTTGAGTTATTTGTAGCAATATATTCTTGGAAGAGTTATGATGATTTATCTTTATTATCAGTTTTTATCATTTGTCAATAAGCAAGGTAGTTTTGCAACCATGTGGAGTACTAGTCAGGATACCACATTTTGTTGAGTAATGTATGAGGATACCACTAAGTGTACGACATTGTCATTATAACTATATCATATCGTGTATAGGGTCCAAAGGCGGGGTATAAAAACTTATAGTGAAGACTCAGCTGTTTTACTTTAGACTTAAAACCTTGATTTCCTGTTTTTCATTTAATTATATTTGGTTCGATAAGGACAGTAGTTTTTCCTTTGCTGTCTTTATAAAATCTTTTGGCTTTATCTCCCCTATCTTCTTGGCCCCTTCTTATCAGAAATCCTCCACTCTGCTCACTTTCATCTTCCACGTGAAATGAAAGGAGCTGCTCATTAAGCAGATGGACCTTGATTTAAAGTTGAGGAAAATTAGCCTAATTTATAAGCACTACAGAAGCTATATCACCTTTGAATTCATTGTTAGGACTCCCACGTAGATTTGTCATTAAGTGTAATATTAAAGTTACAACTGTACAGGTTTTGAACTGCTCATCAGACTTTTAGTTTTGAGTGATAGTATCCTAATTTTCTTTACTATACTTGAGTAGTCTCGGAATAATAAAATATTTAACTGAAAGCCTCGGCCAACTGTAAATATCAGAAAAGTAGTTTGAAAAAAGATTTTAATACCATGTTGCACATCCTATGCCACTGTTCAACTTGTCCCCCTAATCATGTTATAATTCCTCAACACAGGCACATATTTTGTAATATGAATTATTCTTCATTCGTGAAATTGTTTAATTTGTGGTTCAGTTCTTTAGCAAAAGTGTATGATATAATTTATTTTGTAGTGTTTTGATTCCATCTGTACAACGAGAATTGACAAAAGTTAACAACACTGTATTGACTAAATTGATACCCTTGAATATCCCTAGAAATGAATAATTAAGTACGTTGCCAAAGTATGCTGAAGTTCACCTTCCACATTTTTAGCTGTAAAACAAGTGTTCATATAAAGTGCAAACTGTTGCTCCCCAAACGCCTTTTGTACCAGTACTGGTATGCGTTGTGTTGCAAATTATGCCGGCGTGGTTTATGTTAACTAGGAGATGTGGTAGCTCCTAATCCACCAAGAGGTTTCACACGTTTATTTCAGTGTATCCAGTTGGATATACTGTGTTAGATAAAATCTTAATTAATAGTAGTAATTTTACAAAATAAACCCTGTAAACCAGCACTAAGCATCTAACATGGTCACTGAAGTGAGTGTACGAATCCATGATATTCATGAAACACCAAATTTTGCTGCTAAACTCATTTTTGGACAAAAATCGTTGTGGAATACTATACAGTTGTATTGAGAGTATATTACCTCTGAAGAGTGCAGACGCTGGGTAGAAGAATTATGGTTCAAATATGAGAAGACTCAGTCCTAACATAGAAAGTGGAAGGTAACTGCTAAAAACAAGAAAAAATATCAGTTGGAGCTAATATATGTTTCTGTGTGGGTCTTGCTTGAATCATCTCATTCCTTCAAGGTTGCAGACATGACTTTCAACACAATAATACGAACAGATAAGGTTTGCACAGCCCAAGACTTTCAAAATACAAATACTAGTATGATGATCTTCGGAATGGACCAGTTGGTAGATTGCATTTAGTGTTGTCATCTGTCATTGATGTGATAATTGCTTTCGAAGTGTTAATGGTCTACGAGTTAAACTGCTCTTGAGACTTCATGGGTACTATTTACATCAACAAAACAAGTGACATTTACCTTAGAATAGTAAACACTGTATCATGGTTGCTAATAAGTTCATTGGGCTTCTTGTCGGAACTTTGACAGCTGTAATTAAAGATTAATAAGAGGATAGGACTCAGAACCAGGGTTCTGCAGAATTACAAAAATTGAGTGCAATATCATGACAGATTCAGACAGACAATCAATTAAGGAGTAGGACTAGGGTTTTTCTATAGATCAAAATGTCCACTCGCATGGGGACCTTAGGATAGCGTTGAAAAGAGGACCGAGCAGCTGCCGGAACTAGTGAGATTAATGTACACACACACTTATCGGGAGTTCATTAAAAAACGACAAAGTACTTAATCTTCACCATTATATATAATGCTGTTGGACGAGCTGGGTTCCCCATGAGAGCAGTCACAAATTAAACCAAGTACCATTTATTAAATGTTGTTATTGAACCTTCAGAGACCTTTTTTTTTCCCAAGGACCTCCTGAGAAATTAGGAAATCTTCAGCTGACAGTCCCAAGTGATAACCGTTGCTTTCATTGACTAGTGTCTCGTCCTTTTCAGTTCAGTGTTATAGAAAATCATAACAGGATCAGGATAAAAGTTAGCAACAACCAAACTATAACCAGGATAACAGGAAGAACTGGGAGTGATGAAAGGATGGATGACTGTGACGTCAGACCAAAGGATTCATGTCAAGTAGCTGTAGGTTCTACATGTACATACTGAAAGTTTTTATGTATTTTGAATGAATGTTTTTATGTCTTTTGTCTTTAAGGACATGAATCAATTTGAACTTCAATATTATACAAATCGACAATGAAAGATTGTTGCCATGGAATTACAACATTTATCTCGAGAAGGGACAGCAACAGATCATCTCGAATCTTCAGTTGAGTGGTAAGAGGTAAACTGGGGTATCTTTTAAGGAAACTGCAGAGGATGCTTTGGAAGAAACTTTCTTTTTCCAGAAGAGAATGCTGCTAGTTTTGTTGTTCTTACCTTGATGAGAAGTGTTCTAAACCTTTATAAGATTGACCAAAGACTAATAGCTATGACCTCTGCAGCTTGAGGTGCTCTAGCTAGATGTGATATGTTCTTCATTTCCCATCTAGCAAGCAACTGAACTACTGGTGTATAGTACTTTTTACACCACTAAGGTATAAGAGATGAGGCCACCTTATTTAAAGAAATCATTCCTAACAGACCTGAAGTGCCGATAGATAAGATTTATTTATACCTACATGAGTTAGAAAAGGGCAGTGTTTTGAGTGGCACTAAACAATATTGCAAATCATTCTTACCGAATGCAATTGAAAATAGTTTGTATGTGGATGACTTTGACATATTCTGTACTCTCAAACATATGACATGCCCAGTATACTGTTAACATTGCCATCACAAAATTAGATGCAGGGATGCTTCAGCGTGCTTCCGGGTTTGTACTGAAAGCAGTTGTGTCGTCTATCACAGAAAACAAATGATAATACTGAACTGAAAATATGAAACATTCTAATGCTTATATGAAATGGTGGTATTTAGCCTAATTTAGGTTTAAATTAGGCTAACAGAAATCAAAGGAGTGCACCTCATGCGGTGCACTGTAGGCATTACTTAAGATTCTTTGCAGTATCCCTTCGGCTCCTAGTGCAACCCCTTTCATTCCTTTTACTGTACCTCCGTTCATATCTTTTATTACATCTCTTAACAATTTATGCATATTGCAACTGCGACATTTTCATCCTTGCACATCATTTTCGGTCAGTTTGTGTTTCAGCGCTATATGACCCCCTAGGTCCCAGTACTTGGCCTTTGGCCTAAATTTCATATTCTATTCTATTAAACCTGATAAAAACCCAACACACACAACTTGATGAGGAATAGATTTACACTGATGTTAATATACAATGAAGGATTCATATCTCGCACAGGAATTTTCGTGTCCACAGCAATTAAATCTGTGCAAATTGAGTGATGAACCTCTTTTCTCTTGCTTCATCGAAACTTAGGAATCATGAAGTACTATAAAGATTCTGACAAGTGGCTTGCCAACTAAAGAGCTTTTCAGTCTTAAACTTTCCCGGTTGGAACTGTGGGATTTACTGCAGTATCATCAGTCATGCATCTGTTTTCACAGAACTGTCTGCATTATGGTTAAGGTTATTGAAAGGCTGCCACCACATAAATATGTAATTATCAATGACTTTAGAAGTGCTTTAAAAGTCCTCCAAAATTATTGCCAAAAAATATATTTTCAAAGTTTTAAATTTTCATCCGCAAATTATATAAAATTAGTATAAAATACTAATATATGTTGGGTCCTTGCATATTTAGGCATCAGAGAAAGTGAATATGCTGATAAAGCGGCCAAGGGTGCAGCCAGTATGCTTAAACGATAGTATACCTGTTACTGTTGGTGATTTGTTATTACAGTGTATATCTAAGGGTCTGTCCTCACGATCAGACAGCGTCTGTAGGGCAAACATTCTTACCATAGCACGATGGGGAGAGGGAATGAGAACCAATGATGCCAAAAGCAAGAACGCCACAGAGAGCATTCACACCGCTAGTGTTCCAGTGTGTGCAGTTTAGGCAATGTGTGGCGGCCAAGGCCCAAAGGGGTGGAACGACGACGTTGGCAGTCACACGATTCCAGAAGTAATGTGCTGACTGTAAGCCCTCTGTCAAATAGTTTCTAAAGCCTGATTTGTACCCATCATGCAGTTCATGTTAAATCATTACATGACTACTTGTACTTAAATATTATACTACAGAATGCCATTTTCTTTTATTTTCCTCTCTGCTTTGCTGAGTTCCATGAAAATGAATTAGTACAGCACTGGACTCTGGCAACAACCAGGTAACTCTTGAGGCTTTTTTTCAACTAAGTCAAGTATTGCTCGCCAGTCTTCACCTGGTTACCGAGAAGAGACGATGGGACTAAGATAAGATCTGGTAGCACTGCTTGTTGTCAGATCCTTAACCATGATTTTTGCATTTCTGACCTCCTCGGCTCAGCGTTCATTCCCGTTCCCCATCACGATCTGATAACAGTCCGACGAGCAATTATCTGATCATGTGGATACACCCTAAAACTCGACATTTTCAATCAATAATAAGCGTTGTGAAATATAACTGAATCAAACAAAATTAATCAAAACATTTAACCAATGGTTGCATTGGGTGTTCTTTATTCCAAAAAGAATGCCATGTTGACGTAATATTATTGAGCTGTAGGTGAACAAGCTCCACAGGTCAGTCTTTGACTGGAAGCAATTCCTTGAAAGGAATTATGTCAAGATCCACATCATTTTCATTTTATTTATCGATAAGATTTTTAAGTGGTATATTAAATAAGAGGTAACATAATCACTGAGCCATTCATGTGAAAGTCAACACTCATTGGTCTGGTTAAACTATTTATCTATCATGATGTACTCTAACCATTGGACTGGAGTTCTTAGAGAGAAGGATTTTGGTTTGCTATGACATTATCCTTCATGTCGGCAGCTGATTTGGACCTCAATAAAGTGTATGGCACTAGTGTGTTCTATGAAGGATGTTATCAGGGTCATAGAGAAACTTAACCACTGGGACATGTAATTGGGATGTTAGCTATATCTCACGGCTAGTAATTTTGATTTTGAGATCAAACAAATTTTGGAAATTATCGGTGAATATTAATATATCTTTAGTTATATAATTCACCTTCAGAAACACTAGAAATTTATGGGAGTATTGGAACACCTCATTTCTCTTAATATCAAGAATATAAAGATTACAAATGTAAGCCTTAAACTAGACGACATGAAATAAATGAAAAACAAGTTTGTTTACATTTTCCACAAAGAAAACTCTATTTTCCAAAATTTTACTGCCATGTAAATTCATTGAAATGTTTATAGCTACGACCATCTTAAACACTTATAAAGCGAGTTGTCCTCCACTGAATCTCGGTGAAGCTATTTGGAGTTAAAGAGCTTCCAAAATTGATATACTTCTGAGCTTAAGGTTTATGATGACAGTTTAGAAATGGGTGATGCTTTACGCCTTGACTTTCTTGCCAACGGGAGGTCATGAGGATAATGATAGCACAGGTGCTAACTCGCATATATTGTGCAGTACCATAAGGAAAGGAAACCCGTGAGGACTGATGTTCATGATTTGAATCGGTACAATAAGAGATGAAAGTATGTCATTAGATGGGCGCTTATATGGGTCGGATACAGAGGCATGAAGTACCACCACTCGAGGTTTAAACAGACGCAGGTTGTACTAGCTGTTCAAGGGGGACATAACGTTGCCAAATTATACAGTCTGCTAAAGGACTCTTAACCTCTTCTCCCCCACACTCCTAACGACTTGCCATCGTGTGGCAGGCTTCAGAAATCAACATTCTAGATCTCGGTCAACAGAGAGTGGGAAAATAAAGTGGTGTAATCAAATAATGATCCAAAAGTAAATAAATAATCTGCCGACGAATTAAAAAATTGAAGAAGTAAACCTGGTAGAAAACTAAGCACCGAACAAAAGTTCAGTTGGCAAGTGCGTCACAATAAAAATGAAAATCTACATTGACAAGCTATATACGTCAGCAAGGCAAAAAGTGCAATAAAAAAAAATCGCAGAAAATGCAAGATTATATTACACCATTTTCAGTCATAATGACAACAAGAAAATGTAAGGAAAGAAGTGTGGAAACATTACGTGCAGCGCTGAAAAAGGAATATCACCCTCGAATAAGGTATAACTTGAGACTTGAACTGGAAACCGGAGAATATGATCTTTAAAACTTGATCACACCAACCAGTGGAAAAAGAAAAGACATGCCAGAAATAAACTGCGTCTGGAAATTAACTTCCACAACTGAAGGGAATAAATATGTCTAGCTATAGTGGAAATGAAGTGTTTAGAATGTACAATCCTCAATTTCGGTACCATGAATCTTTCATTAAAGTATTAAATTCATTTCTCAACATCAACGATAAAGCTACATACAGTATAATCAGCATTTTGATCAAAAATACATCTGTACAATTAAATGATACCAGAAACACTCAAGTTGCTTATCTGCAATATTATGCGTTTAAAAAAGCGCTGTTAATGTCAAATTAAATCCAAAAAGTAATTGCTCAATGTTTGAATAAATATGATGCATACAAAAGCAAAATGACTAATGCATTTATTAAAAGTACCATAAAGACCAAGTCAGGTACGTATATGAAAAATCGGAATAGAATATTAAAGCAGATAAACAACTTGGCAACTATTTCCTAAATTGTCAACTCTTATATAACCTAGATAAATGTAAAGTGTACGAAAACTAGAACTGATCAGGTGAATTTAAAAGATCACTGAAATATCTCGACCATGAGGCACTAGGCTTTTTCAAAGAACAAAGCGTGACCCAATCTCTGTGTGTGCTGAATGCAGGTCACCACTAACAGTTCAATACATTCTATGTGAATGCCCAAACTTCAGCAGAGAGCAATTGTTAACTTATGGAAGCAAATCATGTAAGAACGTTTTCTTATTTTTTTACTTATCCACACCACATCCTACCAGAACTCCAGTTTGTTCAATAAAATGAAGATTTTAGTAGTAATGACGAACCTTTTGGGCCAAACTTGGGAGTCGCTTCAATCCAATGGTCTTGTTAAACACGTTGGTCAACTGAATTAACTGATTATAAACTTTGAACAGCTTTACATCCATGATAAAGTAAACATCAGCCGTTGTTTGACCTTTTGAAGTCTGCGTTTCCCTTGATGTGGTTAAATGTGCAATGAGTTCTCTCTGCTTTCCCTCTCCTAGGCTCGTTTTGCCTGAACTCTCGTCAGAGGTAGATCTTTCCATGACTGATTTCTGCTCTGGGGTTTTGATTTCCTTGATTTATTGGGCCTGTCCGCAGCTCTTCATCCTGCTGTTTTCTTGACTAACTGTTCACCATTCGTAAGATCAGCTATGATAAGGGAAGAGGACTATTTTTCAACATTATTATTTCAGCAATTGGAACATCTTGGAATAGCCATTTGGTAGCCCGCAAAGAGAACTACGATAACTTAATTTCATCTTGCATTCTTCTATTCAACCTTGATCCAAAGCAACCTGTTAGCAGTGTATATATACAGGGTATATCTTTGCCACCTGCGTTCAGTGGTGATACGGGCTGCTGTGAAGCAAAGCCCGTGGCAGCACAAGGCTAGCTGAATCTAAAAGACGACGTTCAATGGTGAGAGAGGTACTGTCCAAGGTATATAGAATAAGCTTGGTACTGTCCACATCTCTGTTCTAAGAGAAGTGTCCCGGTCTTTCTTGAACTGTCAACATATTTTGTGCCGTCTACTCGTACTGTTTTGAATGACAAGAGATGTAATACCATATTTTGAGCAACACACTTTTCAAGATTTTCAAAACTACATTTTCTATCATGAAAGTTCAGTCGATCCTGCATATATGATTATTCGGTATATATGTTATATTTGTTTCGTATAATATGATCGCTTAAAAGTTTAGATACAACTGGAGCCTCGCTATGCTGACTGCACATTTGAAAAATGCGTTTGCTTCATCACAAACCCATCACTACTGTATTTGTCCGAAATTGGTCAACACATTGATGGAGTGGGAGTGTTTGTCTGCCAAAGATAAGAACCTTATTCTCGTGGAGCTCCTTGGGTAGCTATACATTCGGTAAGGCGGCAGTGTACACCGGTGGTAGGCACCCCCGGAGGCCAATCGTTCATCCAGGACGATCTGTTTCTATAAAAGCACTAAGAGTCATATTATAACCAGCGACGATTAACTTCGGATGAATTACTCGCCCTAACTGAAGGCCCAGGCATCATCGTTCTTGAGCCTTTTGACCAGAAGGCCAGAGGAAGCAAAAGAAAGAAGGGTTTTAAGTCGTCTAATCCTGCTCACTCACATTTTAAAAATCTCTTCGCACTTGACTAGGTAAAACTGATCGTACTAAAATCATACAGAAGGATATGCTCGACAAAGTTAGGAAACAAACTGCTAACGGAATGGCAATCAAAATAATCATATTCTGACTAAGAGTGTCAAACTTGTGGTTGATTGAAACACCCAAATATCTAATATGCGGTCAGGATATGTAAAAACACATATCTGCAAGAGAAGCTAAACTGGAGCTGGACGTAGGTACTCCTCGACCCAGGAAAAATTACCGAGCAAAGCTGAACACTAAATAACGATAATAAAAAATACAACAAACAGATTAACGCCTGAAAATAAACAAAACAGTGACTATAGTGAAAATGTTAACTATCGATCTAAAAATGAAATCCAACAACAGGAAATAAAATGAAGCAAGATGCTGAAATGAATTAGTCATTACCACAACCAGTAACAGAAGAAAATAAAAATAGAACTTCTTCCACACCAACACAGACCTATATAACTAACAGCAAAAAGACAAGCACATGGAAATAAATATAAAAGGGATGAAATCATAGCAAAAAAAAAAAAAAAAAAAAAAAAAAAATCATAAGGCACTTGTGGCTGTAGTAGGTGTTTGAGTCTTGCCACAAATTAAAACTATGAAAAAAATTATACGTATGTATATAATATGATATGTGTATATATATATGCGTCGGCATGGTTTGAGTGCGCGCGCTTATGTGTGTAGTTTGTACGTGCGTGCGTAGACAAAGGATGTGGCTATCTCCACCCGCCTTCTTTCAGAAAGCGCACAGCCAAACTGGTCGCCTTGGCTGCCATGCTGAGTTAGGAAGAGCTCGTCTTACGTTTGTTTGGCATTTACGTTGAACAGCTCCAGTAGAGGCAGGAAAAGCTAGTGTCAGCGCTTGGCTGGTTTAATCTAAACACCCAAGTCTGAATGAAGCAGGAACAGATCAAACCTCAATCTTCCCATACAAGATACTTCAGTGTCAGGTCCATTATAATGAATAAATGGCAGGATTTGCGGAATGGTGACTCATTATAACCAAATTAAAGAGGATTAAATATCGCAGTAGGATTATGGTAGTCATTGATATAAAAGGAAAATGGTAGAAGTGCTGATGACCTCTGTGTGAATTGGTCACACCCGGCTGCCAAATTGCCTTTCGTAATGTAGCTGCGTCCGTAGACCAACCAATACGATATTAACAACGAAACATTTTGTGTGAATGACCAATTTCAGTTATAATTTTTACGTAGCTGTAATTTGTTTGATGAGTGGTTTATTTGAAGAATATATCGTTCGGTTCCAGGCCTGTGAGACAGTTAACATTTTAGGTCAATGGTCTGGTTCGACTGTTTTTCATAGTACCTCAGTCCCAGACCGGCAGGCGGGTGGTAGAAACGTGACTTCATTGTTTGCCCTTGCTACAGAGAAACTGGCTGTCCTTCCGGAAACCCATCGCTTTAAAATGTGTTCGTTATACGTTATTACGTACATTCATGCTCATTTCGGTAGATCTATATTACTATTCCGCGGCGGCCTATAGACTATGGCAGTTGCGGTTTTTCTATGCAGTTTTACCTCCTGAACAAGAATTTTAAGTAATATTTATTCGGACGACTGTAATTAATTAACCGCCAGGGGCTCGTACTAAACACGGCGAAATACATTGACGCCCCAATTCCTGGTGGCTTTCGTATTCGCGGGGACGAACGTTGCGGAGTGCTTATATAGAAAGACCATCGCGTATGCTTCGCCGCCTGACTTTCTCTTGCTGGATTAGCAGTTTCGGTTCTAGTCTTGTGAATATTCTGATTAGCTTCACATAAATGTCTAAGTGTGTCACCGCTTATAGTTCAAGCATTGCCACTCCTCCGACTGGTAAGTTGATAAACTCCTTTTCTTTGCCTCTATCGATTTTTTGTCGTTCATTTTGCTTTGCATGTTTTAGTTCTTGTCAATCTACGTAATCCGTTTATTTGTTTTTTCACATGACCCTTTAGCTGTGCGTTTAAGCTAGTTCCATAGGGCATATCATCACCATCTTAATGTTGTATTATCTTGCAATCTAGTACGAATTTATTTATTCTCGTGGCCCTATTCTTTTTTCTTTATCTTATTTCCTTTCTCCTTCCTGGTGGGGTTAAAAAGTCGTTAACATGGAAAGGTTATAATGGTAGGTGGCGCTTGGCTGATAGTTTTCGAGCAAATGAGTAATCGTTCCATTTTAGTTTGTTATATTTTTGTCAAGTTTGTGTATCGTTCGTTTTCTATATTTAGGGAGGAATATAACTTATTATGAAACAGCGCACTATTTACATTAACGATAGATAACGTTAAATGTCCGGTAATCGCTACTTGGAATCACATGTTAATATAGGAGCGATTTCTCCATATTTTACGCAGCCTCAGATTTTCGACCTTGAACGTATATCCAACGCGGCCAACGAAAGCATAATCCACAGAGCAAAGTTCAATGCAGCAATCTTGCCGTGGTGGCACAGTGGCAAGGTTCTCTCCTACCAGTCGAGAGGACCAGGGTTCAGGCCCCGCCGCTCGCTGGTGGCATGGAAATGGCGCCATTGTACAAACCCGGTGGCCCTCTAACCTACCGGTCTGAAAACTCGATGGTGAGTAGGAGAATATTTATACCAACTCTATGGCTGGGGGTTAAACAGTGGGCCTAGCGACATACTGGTCTTGTACCTTAGGCATTGGGACCTGTCCCACCCCTGGCTGTCGGCCAAAGAAGCAGATCAGCGCCTGCCCTATGAGCCTCTGCTAAAAATCTTTCAGTACCCTATGGCCTTGGGTGGGTTCTTTTTGGCTGTTGTGGGGACAGGGGTTGAAGGCGGAGGTTGCGCGGTGGGCGATTGCCATAGTAAAATCCCCAAACTGACCTGGCGTGCATTACATAAATCATGAAAATGTAGTAAAGAAATTAATTTCCTCCTAACCTTGACCACTAGGTCCTAACTGACAAGGTAACATCTACTGCCTCCTCGATAGCATTGCTCAGCAACATATTATTCCGAAACAGTTTTGAGGTACAAGTAGCACACATTTGTAGCCACTCTCTCAATCACAAAAGTTAATTTAAATTAGTAGAGGCATAATATATCAGGGTGGCGAACTCTGGCACTAAAGATGGATAGAGATATTTTGCCATTGATTTATCTTATGAAATTAATGCCCTTGTGCTTAATGATCTTGCCATCGGAGTTTTACACAAAAGGGAACCATTGTCAAAGTGAAACTATCGGGTGTTGAAAACTGGAAGGACTTAGAAGTTTAGTTTTGATTAATAAAATGTCGACAAACTACACAAAAAATTTATTTAGAAATTATGCACGGGTGCATTATGAACGGCTAATACTTCCAAAACAATGTCCATGAAACATTCAAAATAATTCAATAGGCATCAAATACCAAATAAGTATTTATATGTTATCAGTGTATAACAACATTCATTCGCTCTTCATATTCCGTGTGGAAGAAAACTAAAAAATGACGATCGTTTAACCATTTCTGATACGCACTACTGAATTTCAAGGACTGCCTTTGTTAGTCTTCTGTAAGTAAAATTACTAGGAGCAAAAATGTATGAAAATAGTAAGCTAAAATCCTCGCCAGCTATGTTAAAGTTAGTATTCAGGGTGATATGAATGCAATAAATGATTTACTGGGAGGGGCGTTGTTAAACATAACCATTCATCCCCATTTACCATTAAAATAAACTCTGTGAAGTTTAAAAATCTAAATGAAACCACCTATCCAGTAATAGAAATTTACCGTTTAGGTATAGATATTACTTATAAAAAAATTACCCTATACCTCTAAATATCAAAGCAACATAATTCGAGACATAGACCAAAGTGCCCAAAATGCAATGTACAAAGATGGGCCCAAACTCCCTCAAGGGTGTGATCATCTGCAATAGCCCCAGAAAAAAGCTTATTATAATGAAGCCTCTTTTCAATGCACATGGAACAATTAAGTCCTCACTGTGCAATATACCTGTGGCCCTAAATCATCAACTCATTATTTCCTGTCATATCTTTAGTTTCGTTTATCTGTATGCAGAAGGCGATTAGTTTAAAGAAAAATTGTCTTAAAAAATATGCCATTAGAGAAATGAGTAATTTTTAGCCACTAGAAGTCGTATAAAAGACCACCTTCATAATTTTTAGTGACTTCTGGCGTGTGATAGAAACCGTTCAAAAACATTGTCCAAGAAATATTCCACGAATTAAGGACATTTGGTGAAATTGTAGACCCATGTTACATGCTCATGAAGTCAATTGAAATGTGAAAATGAGGCAGCCAAAGCTGCAACCACTAATACCAGGTCGACTGGAATCATTTCCGTGTGTTCATGGAACATCCCTGAAATCCCATCGTCTTTGGTAGTACTAGACAGACTTTATGGAGCAATAAGTGTGATAATAAATAGTGATTCAAACTCGTTCAAGTACTACGATATTTTTTCACTAAAAGGAATGGAATGGAATATAAGATATAGGCCTAAGGCCTAGTGCTGGGACCAGTGGGATCATTCAGCACTGAGAGGAATTTGGGATTAAAAATGTTTTGAAGGTGTAACAGGAGGAAAACCTCGCAGTTACACAATGAAACAATTGTTAGTAGAGGGTGGAAACCAAGACGAAGGAATAAGAATATGAACGGAGGTACAGTAAAGGGAATGAAAGGTTGCAACTAGGGGCGAAGGGACGCTGCAAAGAACCCAATTCCTACAATGCACCATATGAAATGCACTTTATCCAACATTAGGAGCATTTTCATTTCTTCTTCGAACTGGTCACACTTGCTTGACTCGCGGATGTGATGAATAGCAAATATGATGACCCAGTCTGTGTATATTGAGTGAAGGTTGACGTTAACAGTGGACCATATTTGTATGAATGGCCAAACTCCTTCCAACAGCCACGTCAAGATGGAAATTGTTAGTATCCTCACAAATTTCGATTTATCCTATGATTGGGGTTCAAAGAAACCCTTCGAACAGACCAATGAAAGTTCAGAGTTTTAATGAACGTAAACAAGGATACTATTCCATAAAGATTTTTCGTTTCTAAGATTCATTTAATATAATTTTGTAAGTAGAATATATATATATTTCTTTTACTAGAAAAGGTCTGATAATTTCTTGGTGCTTATATGAATTCCAGGAATGAACAGTGAGTGCTAAGTTTAATGTCTAACCGAAAGAAAAACGATAATCCGCGAAGAATTAAAACTACTTCTTCAACTAACCCATGGATGCCATTTCCAGCCCTTTTTTTTCTGTTTTAATGCGAATTGTTGAACAAGAAGGGACCTGTAAGACTGTGGGTGTAAAAAACCTTCGGAAGACTGGATAAGCAGTTAACAAAAAGTGAGGACGTAACCAGTAGACCGTAGCCCTTAAAAGTAGTGAAGACGTACTACCCTCATGAATCAGCATTTACAATAATGTAAGTACATATGGGTCAACAAATGAAACTGTTTACTGAATGATAGGCAATAGTGCTAGTAAGTAAACCGCTATTTCATTCTTAAATTCATACTGTTTGATATATAAAAATTCTAGATTATTCTGAACAATAGTATATAGCGTAAGACGAAAACCACTCTTCATAACTCCTCATATCGTAACACAGACGTCACAAAAAGTATACAGGTTTGCTGCATAATTTTCCCTAACGATACGAAAATAGTGACGATTAAATTTACATACATTGATAATGTTGCAAAACTATCTTCGATAATTCTATTCTTGTTAATGTTAGAGGAGGTGAGAGTAAACTGGTACGAGTATCCCATACACGACAGCGGTATACTATGAAAGAAAACGACATTATTTTGCTTTCGCTTCAGAGAAAACGATCCGACGCGTTATTTAAGGATAACAATTACCTAATGTTTATCTTTATATATGTCACATAAAATATATAACCACGATTTTACGATGCAAATCCAGGTTATAGATATGCACAAATATGTGTGATATAAATGTGACTGAAATTAAGACCAGAATTGAGACAAGAAAACCTCTGCCAAACACCACTTGGCGATTACAATCCTAATTGGGATTAGCATGAAAAAACCAAATAGCCTATGGTTATTAATTGTGAGAAATTCCCCGCACAGCAAACTTTAAATTATATTTTTGTGTACTAACATATTTTCATGTGATCTATTCCTTCCTGTAGAGTTATTGATATCGTCTGTTATCATACAAAAAATGACTGATTTGAATTTTTGTGATTTGCCTATTGTCAGGTAATCACCGACAGACGAGAACTGTGTTGTTTGGATAAGTTATTTGTGTGAAATTCAAAATTATCTGCATATTTGAGCTTTTTTAGAAATATGTCCGTCTCTACTGCATGATGATAAGAGTAAAGGAACCACATCTATTCGAGAATGGCACTCTTACATTATTTTGTTGGATTTTGCAATAAGAGCTACTAATTAAATCATTTATGTATTAACCAGTGGAAGCCAAAAGACGGGAATTGGAGGGGAGGCCGGTGGTGGTTGTCAAAAATAAAAAATAAATTAATAAATAAAAATAATAAATAAAAAAAGAAAAATTCTTATGCCGGCATTAGAGTTGAATGGTGCACGACGGTTGTCACTTTGCAGCTCTCCGGCATTAAAAATATATGCGCGTAATTGCGTGTACTGCAGGGGCGTGACATCATCACCCAAAGTTTTGTCACAAACCACCAGTGGCGGTTCTAGAAATCTTTCATGGGGGTGAGGGGGGGCACTTAACGATTTTAATATACATGTATATATATATATATCTATATATACTATATATCTAATATATATATATATATATTTCTATATATAAATATATATATATATATATATATTATATATATATATATAAAATATATATATATATATATATAAATATACATATGGTACATAGTATATATCAATATGCATAACGTATATACAATATATACAGACATAATTTACATCATATGCACATTGTATGTACTGAATTACAAGGATTAGGAAGTCTCAAAGACTTATTAGTCCATCCAAGGAGACATCATGTGTTCACTTATCTTTAGGAGCAGGTTTTACAATTCATTCACAGTGTTCTAATGAATTTGTCTAGCTTTATTTTGAACCATTCTACAATGCTGGTGGCAGTTTATTCCATGTGTCACATATCTTGCATATAAAAAAGTTCCCACAATGCGATGTGTTGTATCTTTTCAGTTTTATTTCCATCCATTATTTCTTGTCTGGTTTTCGTTTAATGTGAAGAGTTTGTCTACTTTTGATATGGCTTTCAGTATTTTGAATGTCTATATTAGTTGTTCTAGCAATCGTCGTGTTTCTAGGTCATACATGTTCATGCTCTCTGGTCGTCTTTGGTAACCTATTTGCCTGATGGATGGAATTAACTTTGTGGCTCTTGCTTGTACCCCTTCTGGCCTATTTATGTCCTTTCTTAGTGTTAGTGACCAAAATTGTACGGCATATTCAAGATTTGGTCTAACTATTGATGTTTAGAGCTGCAGCACCATTTCCTTAGTTCTGTATCTGAACTGCCTCTTTATGTATCCCACTAGTTTCTGTTCCTCCTTTTACGCTTTTATGCATTGTTTTGTGGAGTTTAAGTCCTTGGTAGCAACTCCAAGGTCCTCTTCTTGTTCTACAGTGTTTGTCATTCCCAAGCAGCATGTAGTTGGCATGAGGGTTGTTTGTTCCTATTCGTCACACTACATTTATCCAGCTTGAAAGGTATTTGCCATATTTTTAGCGACTCTCAAGAGCGGGCTAATGAGTGAACTCTGAGGAACTCCGTTGCCAGTCTTCGATCCAATCTGCTGTTTCTCCTACAATTCCTAAAGCTCTAACTTTTATCATTAGTTTCTTGTGTAGAACTTTGTCAAAAGGCCTTTTGGAAATCAAAGTAGAGTACGTATATCTATTGCTCTACTACTGTAGTAAATACCAAACATGTTATGAAAAAAACTCCAAGAGGTTTGATTGGCAGGATCTGTTTTGTCTGAAACCGTGTTGGCTGTTTAACAAGTTTTTTCTATTAATTGTATGCGTGTGTGTGTGTGTGTGTGTGTGTGTGTGTGTGTGTGAGAGAGAGAGAGAGAGGCGAGAGAGAGAGAGAGATTGTAATTCTGAACATTGTTACATTGTTTCCAACACCTGTAACTTACAAAAAAGTACCCAGTGAAATTTCTTTGCGAAATATAAACATTAAATACATGCATACAAAAATAAAATGCATACAATTTTGTTTTCAGTGTTTCTATCCATGAGTGCAGTGGGTACACATTATCAAAATTTTATTATAGTTTTGAGATTTACACAATCTATCCATGGGGGGGAGGCACGTGACCAGGTGCTCCCCTCTTAAATCCGCCACTGCACACCACTAGTTAATTCACATTTAGCAATTATGTTGAAATTCCTGAGTGTTGTTTTTCATTTAGTGATGATAACGAACTTGAGAATCAACGTTCTTCGTCAATATGAACTTTGTAAGTCAATTCTGCGTCTTTTTCCCCAATAAAACCCGAATGCAACAGAATGTAACGAACAGTTGCTTGGCTCAACTTTTGAGTTAACGTGTTATCTGGTGTCGTGTAGTGATGTGTGCGTGGACTTAAAAATGGCTATTGTCCTCATAATTGAACCTCATTGTAACTTTGGTTCGAGTGCCATTGAGATCTAATAATTCCCTTTGAGTAGTTAATTTTCATGTATTACTTATACATACAATTACCCATTTGATATGTTTAACCTTTCGTTATCAAATTAATTTTAAGTTAATTTCAGTATCCCTCTATGTTATTTATTTTTTCCTGTGGTCCAAGTTTAGTGAATGGTTAATATAATTTGATCTGATAGAATTTGTATTGTCTTCATACTTTAAAGTTGCGCAAGTAAGTAATAGATACGAGGTAACATATATCGAATCCTCTAAGGTTTTGAAAATCACCTTGTGAGTACGAAAGAGAGAGAGAGAGAGAGAGAGAGAGAGAGAGAGAGAGAGAGAGAGAGAGAGAGAGGTGAGGGGTGAGTACCTCTCGTATCTCACAGCAACTAATGATCGTGTTTACGTCTATAGGAACTGCTCAGGAAGTGGAAGTACTTAATTGTGATGCTATTCATTCATTAATGATATTAGTGCGTTATCCTTGTCAGTACTGAATTGGGTTGAGAGATATCTCCCCGTAATTTAGAAATCGCAAAAGTTGTTGTTACGTAACGCTTTTAGCGGTGTTTGACCAAGTATCAACATGATACTTTCTCGCCACACTAATCTTTGGAGAAGTTAAATAGTTAA